>NW_010141202.1:0-446 GCF_000699245.1 Pterocles gutturalis | reverse complement strand
TGACCAATTTGGTCTATTTTCTCATTAAAATGTAATAGTTAATAGACACAATAGCCCTGTAATAACCTTGCTAATACCAGGTAACTCTGTCTGGAGGGGCCACAGAAGGGACAGTCCAGGCCTACTTCCTGTGAACAGATTGCTGCTGGGGCCTCTTTATGTTGACAGGCTGTTTATGGGCAAAGGGACATCCACATACTAGGAAAAAGCGTGTCAGCAGACTTCATTTGGGTCTCTAACCCAACCTAAAGTCTCTAAACCTTTGCTAGTCTAGGCAGACTTTCAACCACCAGCCTAGCAGTGAAACAGCCCGCTCCATTACTGACACTTCAGTATCTGTCACAGAGTTCATTCAGAAACATTTTTCTGACTTCTGAACAGCTCCTACCAGACCAGACTTATAAGAACTTTTTTCGATATTTTAATCTTACATACAGATCAAGCCA
>NW_010141201.1:0-3721 GCF_000699245.1 Pterocles gutturalis | reverse complement strand
ATTAGCAAAACAGGTCCAAAAGTTATTCTCATTTCTCTTTTTAATCACATTTTAAGTTTTACCCTCCTCCATCCTTGCATTGTATTTCTGTAATATTTTTTCAACATTAGACGACTCTATAATGAATTAACAAGTATAAAACTACTACTAGCAATCAGCTCTTCAGCTAATGTAAAATGTAATAATAAATCTAAATTTTCTTAAAAAAAACTAAAACCCACAACTTCTAGGGCATTTTTCAGTAATTTTCCTGGCATGAGTGGCCAGGATTTCAGTATAACTCTTTAACTGTAACCAAGTTATGAAGGTCAGGAACCATAAATTGAATTTGAATGGTGCTTTTCAGCAGTGTGCTAAGAGGTAAATAGACACAATAAGACAACAACAAAAATGGTGTATGACTCAGTAGAAAAAATGGATGAAATTGATAATGTTTAGGCAAGAAATACCAGACAGTAGATAGTGAGCTGGAGACTGGACACCAGCGCAGCACTGGACTGACAGACTCTCACTGATCCTGTGGGTAACCCTGGAGAGTCCTACTTTACATCTCTGTCCTCCTGTGCACCTGCTGCCTATTTATGAAATTTTGTGCATTCTTTTTATGAAGGACATGGTCTTGTTACCTTTGAAGTCAATGGTCAAACTGTCATTACTTCCTTGGAAGCAGATGGGGCTCATATGGTCTGCTTGCATGATCATTGCTCATGTACGACACCCACAGAGCTAACAGGTTTCTAACTGGGATGAACTGCAATGTGAACAACAGCAAAATTAATGAAAGAAGCTAAAAAAATGTGAAAACTTTGTGGGAAGCAGTGAGTTTTATAATAATCTTCTGGGCACATCTTGGCACCTCAAAGCTTCTGAAAGACTCATTGGAGGGATGAGTTGGGAGGGGCTATAATGTGGCAGTGAGTAATAGCAGGATGATATGGAAAAGGCCTGTAACTGTGGAAGGTGAAGCAGTAAAATTTAATCAGAAGACTATTACTGCCCTGGGTTGTTAGTGTATGACCCTACTGATGTCATTCTCCACTTAAGAGATTCCTGCTTCCACTGGATCGTGAAATGCAGTAGGTGTGAAGTGCAGTGCTGTCATGGTTTAAGCCCAGACACCAAACAGCCACTCGCTTGCTCCTCCTGTCAGGTCTCTTCTATGTATCACCAAAAAAAAAAAAAAAAAAAAAAAGGTAAGAAAACACATGGGTTGACATAAGAACAGTTTAGTGACTGAAATAATATTAATAATAATAATAGTGGTAATGAAAATAAAAACAGGAACAAAAAAGACAAAACCCAAGAAAAGCAAGTGATGCAACTGCTCACCACTCACCAACTGAAGCCCCGCCACTCCCTGAGCAGTGATTGTGGCCCCCTTTTCTTGTAGAGATGAAGCTGGAAGGGCAGGGGCAGTATGAGAAGCTGGAAAAGTCCTTGGCTCAATGCAAGCATTGCTTGGCAACAACTAAAACATCAGTGTGTTATCAGCATTTTTCTTATCACAGATCCAAAACACAGCCTCATGCTAGCTACTCTGAAGAAAATTAACTCTATCCAAGCCAAAGCCAGTACAAATGCCCACAATATCTGAACCTCGGTATTGTTCTCACCAAAGCAGAGAGGTGAGTAGTAAATGCTGCTAAAGAGCATGAGACTAATATAAGTTTTCCTCAGCTGTAACACTGAGTGTATTAATCTTGAGAGGTATCAAGTGGAATGCTGAATGAAGCACCTAGGAGTAGCAAGAGGGTGTATTACAGGGTAGGGAGACAGAATTGCTGTCGGTACAGTCCCGTATCAACAGCACTTAAAGGATATGACAGCAGGATACACGGTTGTGAAGGCATGGAAATTCCAAAGCTAACATGGATCGGGCATGTTCGAGAAGGGGTATAGCTGCACAATCACTGTAGCAGCAAACCCTGCTGAAAGGCAGGGTTAATTAGTTGAAGTGAGACAAGCCATGAAGCTAAAGGCCTCTAAGATGATAAACGGTGTATATAATGTTGACAGAGATGCACTGTGTCATCTAGATAGAGTTTGCTCACCACTAACTTGGAGAATCTCAGGTTGAACTGCAAATAATACAGTGCACATGTGCTGTTCAAATGTGTTTTTCTTTCACTAATAGCATGCCAATGGTATCCTGGGTTAAGCTGAGATACAGTTAACTTTCTTCATAGTACCTATCAAGAGGCTGTGTTTTGGATTTGTGCTATGAAGAAAGCTGATAAAAGTGATGTTTATAGTTGTTGCCAGGACATCCAAGGTCATTTCAGCTTCTCTGCTGTGCCAGTGTCCGCAGGTACAGGAGAAGCTGGGAGGGAGCACAGCCCAGTTACTAGCCTAGGATTTGATTTTAGGTTTGGGATTGAGAATCAAAGTGGACAATAATCTACTCCATAACGTACTACACATCATGCCCAGTATATAGGTGAGGACCCTCCAGAAGGTCATCGCTTTTTGTTCTGGATCTCTTTTGCCTCCGGGTCAGCTCTTTCCAGGTCTGCTCTCTTGGGGTGGGCCCTCTTTCCAGGTCATCTCCCTCCCTCTGCCAGCTCTTGGTCTGGGACGCTCAGGCTGTTATCTCTGTCCCGGGAGTGCAGTTTTGGGACTCTCCCTGCTCCAGGATTTTTAGCCAGGAACGGACTTAGCCTTGGTCATCGGTTGGGGGGGCAGTATCACTGTGTATCACTCCTTTGTATATTTGTATATAGTATTATTTTCAATATTATTGTAGTTTAGTTATTAAATGGTTCTTATCTCAACCCACGAGTCTTTTTTCCCTTTTCCCCTTTAATTCTCTCCCCCATCCCTTTGGGGAGGGGCGAGGGGGAAGAGTGAGAGAGCAGTTGTGTGGGATTGGCTCCCAGCCAAGGGTAAACCCATCACAAATGGTTAACCAAGGCAACTGATCTCATGGTCCTAACTGGGAGGAAGACAGCTGCACAAACAGCTTCAAAAAGTTACAAAGGTGGGGCAAGCAAATGAGATAAAGCAATACCTTTTAAATATGCACAGCAAATCATTGCTTCAATGACATACAGTATGCAGCTTTCTGGAGTTTTACCCTTTCTCAGTGTGTATTTCTCTTTACAAAAACAAAGAGTTGCAGTTATAAAATGAATTAATATGATATGAATGCACAGCACTGCAACTTGGGTGTGAAAAGGCTCTGACTTGGTTGAGCAGTTAGTCCCAGTACTTGAGCCTGGCATCAGCAGTAAGATTTCACTCTTAGCAAGGAAAATAACACCAGGTTCCTCACTGTGGGCCCAAACTATCA
This sequence comes from Pterocles gutturalis, assembly GCF_000699245.1. NCBI lineage: Eukaryota > Metazoa > Chordata > Aves > Pterocliformes > Pteroclidae > Pterocles > Pterocles gutturalis. The sequence goes on along the minus strand of NW_010141201.1, from coordinate 432 downwards.
GACTTTGCAGAGATGCTTTCATGTTAGGCAATAATATGTTAGTTTAAGAAATCAAACTTTGAGACGTATTCATGAAAACCAATAACATCTTTAAATTTAATGTAACACTCACCTGTAATCAACATAACCAGTACCACCAGCTATCCGTCACAAATTTTTTGGGGAGGAAAGAAACCAAAACAAAACAGAAAAGAGAGTTACAACACCTACATTTTCAAAGGAGAGCTATTTGCATTTTGCCAGACTAGGAATGTTGTAATATTCAAAGGAGAGCTATTTGCATTTTGCCAGGCTAGAAATGTTGTAATGTACACTTGATGTTATTTATTTATTTATTTGCATAATCATCATTCTGCTTAAACAAATAAAGTATATGCATTTTTTATATAGAATATGGGTACACTGGTAAAAAGAATAAGAAAAAATATTTCA
>NW_010141200.1:0-17763 GCF_000699245.1 Pterocles gutturalis | reverse complement strand
AAAAAAAAAAAAAAAAAAAGAAAACTTAGTCAGAAAGGAAAACTGAAATGCTTGTTTAATTTAGAGACTCTTATATGTTGGACAGCATGCTGCTGATTACCACAGACATCAGGAAAGCAGTGTTATCAAGAGAAGAATTGGTGGCTTCTCGCTATTTCTGCACTATTTAGCTGCCATTAAATTAATCAGGAGGGACTTAGTGTTAGTCAGCTGCATTATAGTTGGTCTGAGATAGGAAAAAAATAATGCTCCCTTGGAGAACTCTCACCATTAGAGCTTAAGAATTAAGTATTTTCTGTTGCTAGTGAGAAAAATAGCTGAAGAAATTGGGGCAATAGTCTTTGCTCTTCTACCTTCCAGCTCAATAATACAGTATATTATATATACAACACTGAGAAACACTGTAAATTTCCCTAAATTTTTGGCATCCATCTGTTGGAACATAGGGAAATAGGACTTGAACATCTGGACTGGGATATGAGGGGATGAGAAATCACTCTTTAGCTTAAAACCTCAGTGGAAACCATATATGTATATCTATAAAATCTCCAGCCAGTTATTAACAGCTTAGCTACAAAATAACATTAAACCTTTATGAGGATCAAAACTTCTTGCCTCAAACTATTCTCCTAATATCAGAGAGTGTAAAAGACTTCAGAAATATCAGCCTGTTTAAAACCTGCACAAATCTAAATATCTAGCCCTGTTGTTCTGAAAATAATCCTCCTCTGTGATTAAAAAATAAATGAGAAAGGTTCACGACTACTGTGCACAGAAAGAAGTCTGCGGTATCTTGGCACACAGCTTTCAGCGTAGAATATCTCAGACACGAAATGCATCCCATGTGAGAGGTGAAGGCCTCGAACAGCGTGTGATTCATTCACCAGAGTGCTGTTGTGGTGCCTTCCACAAGCTGGAATATCTCCATTTCCCACAGATGGCTATTAAGGGCACTGTTTCTATGGCAGGGAGATAGATAAACATTTGTGCCATCTTTTTTGCGCACCTTGAGTTCTTAGATTAACCTTTCCTGTGGCTCATTGCCTTGTGATTCACTGCTTGCAGAGAAGGCTTTGTCAAGACCACACTCCCTCTTTCAGGCAACAACATCTGCAAAAGCAAATATTTTGAAAGTGGCTGTGGCACCAGTGCCTTGTGAACATAATTATACACCAGTATAGAGTTAGGCTGCATGGTTCAATCAAGCCTTCCATCCATTTCATTATATGAGGAGCACAAAATCATTATTTCCTGTACAAATCCCTATGAGAAAAGAGAATCATAGAATGGTTTGGGTTGGAAGGGACCTTAGAGATCATCAAGTTCCAACCCCCTGCCATGGGCAGGGACACCTCCCACTAGCCCAGGTTGCCCAAAGCCTCATCCAGCCTGGCCTTGAACACCTCCAGGGATGGGGCATCCAGGAAGAGGTTCATCTTAAGTAGTCTATCCATTGACAGAGCACAACAGAAAAGTACAGGTGGCTTGCTTAGAGACACTGCTGCAAGGACAGCCCTGGAAGCACCATAGGATTAGGATCTTTGGATGCGCTCCCTGTTGTGACCGTTGGGTCAGTGCCAGCTGCTGCAGAAAGACCAGGGCACAGCCACACTTCTGCCCACCCTGTCTCACCCAGCATTGTCTCTTTTTGCAGGTGGGTTGTGAGGTCCAAGAACCTATCAATGTACAACAATGTGTTATCCCTTGCTTTATGGAGCATGGAGACTGGAATTCCTGGTCATCCACTGGAATGAAAGGGATAGAAAGTGGGACTTTATAGAGTTTTTCCCTATCCCCTCTTACTAAGAAGAAGTGCGAGGACTAGACACAGCTTAACGCTACGGAAGTCCTCAAGGGAGAGCATGATAAAGGCCAAATATTTATTTTTAGCACCAACTTTCTGGAGCTAAAAATCAGACTCATGAATTATCTATCCTTATAATCAACACAGGTCCTCTGGAAACTTCTTGTGAGTATAGTAAGTCTTGGACAGAAAACATAAAAGATGACAGTCACTGATCCCCCAAAGCCTGCGTGTGACATGCTGACTTTACTCTCTAGAAATATTCTTTTAACCTCTAATAACAAAGTAGTTTCCTAAGTACAGCCTACTCATTTAACGTGCTTAAAAAAAAAAAAAAAAGCCCTGATAATCAGCAGTTTTTTCTCTCCTTATAGTCCCATTGCTATATATTTAGGTTGCAAAGCAAAGGAATTGATTTTTTTTTTCTACTTATTGTCTTTTATGGCTGCAGAAGATTTTAGACCAGGAACGTGAAGTTTACAGATGGCTCAAATTCAGCTTGTGGGATAGGGTAGGAATCTGTTATAATGATCCATTTGGATGCACTCCCATTTTTTGATCACTGAATTCAAGCCTATTAATCTCCTAGACATTTCTAGCATGCCCATCACCATGAAATAAAGCTGAAGAGCTGCACAGCTATTTGTCTATAAGGAAGTGTGCCCCTGTTCTTGCCTGAACTGCTGTTACATATCTGCCTTATGAAGTACTTTTTTCCTCAAAGGAATACTATGTGTTGACCATAAAACAATATATTTCCTCACTCATGGGTGTATAAGAACAAAATCCCTATTCCAGAAAGGACAGTATATTTCCTCACTCATGGGTGTATAAGAGCAAAATCCCCATTCCAGAAAGGACACGCTATATTTTCCAATAATTTTGGTGCCAAAGCAGATCAGTCAATTTCTAATTAACTTTAATTGGCTTCCTCACATGCTATTAAATTATTTACCTGGAGGTGACAGGTGCTCAAAATCACTCAATATTTTTTCCATACTTTGTAAATGTTGAGCAGTGTATTTGGTTAAAAATAATAATCACCTATGACTTGCCACTTAGAATCAAAAACCTCATTGACCTAAACACATGCAAACCTCATGTTTTACAAACCACTGAGAAATAGAAACAAGGCCCATGTAGTAGTTTCTGCAGAACATAACACAAGGCGGGGGGGGAAGACTTGGGACAGCCTTGGAGGAGGCACTAGCCCATCTTGAAAGACACAGGCTCAGACTTTTACTCAACAGTCGATATCATGCATGGCTCAGGACATGTCACTGCTGGCTGGATCCATAAAGCTGGGCAGCTAAAAATCTTTAAGTGCCTGAACCCCACAGCTCCACACAGGTATCATAGACATTGTGATACCCAGTGACAGATAAACACAAAGGTGCGATGCTACCTCACCTCTCTCACTGTGAAGCAATGCCTTGGAGCCTGGCTCAAAGTCGAGTTTCTTTTATGGTCAGGGCCCTAAATAATTGGATGTATTTATCCTCCTAGCTGCCATCTACTCCTCAAAGGTGTTGTGCAGGAACAGGGAAATCAGAGCAATTTGTGTGTCATTGGTGGCTCTGGGTGCTTCCTCGCTAGAGCCAACGCAGCACAAAAATGGAATGGGCAATCAGCTTAATTTATAGCAAGAATGAGACAAGTTAGAAGAAGGTGCAAACACCAAAAGCAGCTAACGTAGGTAAGTGGCAGTCACAGAAGGTGTGCTGTTACAGTGTTTTCTATCCAAAATATCTTTAAATCATGCTGCTGCATGCCTACATAGACTGCAGAGGAGAGAGAGAGATGCATGCTGAAGCGGGCACTGAATTGGAAAGTGTTCATGGACTGATTTGAGAATAACTTTATCCATGAGGACAGTTTAGAGAAAATGTGTTATTAAAGTACTTTATTTCCATTTAGAGATTCACACAGGCATACACAGACAGTAGGTGGTGACAGCTGCTACCAGAACCATTTGTTATCTTACTCCTGTTCAGCTTTTGACAGTGTAAAATGCATATAAATGCTGAAAAGCTTTACAGAGGTGAACCAAACAATAAAAAGTAGGGGAAAATGAATTCTGGTTAGGATACTTTAGGGAAGAGCTTTATTTCTGTTTATTCCTGAGGCACAGATATGTTTTGTGTTTCTAAGACTGACAATACTGTCAAGAAGACTCTCGGTGGAGTTTACCAAATCCACTCCATCCTCAGGTGGGGAGAGAAGGGAGAGCTAGCCTTGCAGCTAACTTTAAATGTCATATCCAGAAATGGCATGAAAATAAGCCTTCAGCAAATTATTGCTTTTCCCTAATATTCCTGTCCATCAAAATGGAGTGAACCTTCCACATAGTTTGCCTTAATAAAAGTGCTGGTGAGATGTCTCTGTGTTTGGACTTAGCAGCAGCAAATCTCTTGGCATCAAAGGGATTAAATTAGTTGGCCTGAAATTGTATTGCTTTTTCCAAGCAGTCATGACAGCTCTCAAAAATCTTGCTACAATATAGTCACATCACACCAGCTGACAGTTGCCTCCAAAAAAACATTAATTTTGGCCAGCTCCTCTTGTGAGCGCTATCAGCAGACTGATGCTCCTGCTTCAAAGTCCAATAGGCATTTTGAACTACAGTCCTATCAAGAGGAGATACTGGTATCAGTTTTGACTTTTGTCCAATTGTCTGGTGTTCACATGGGATATTTACACCACCCTCGGTTTGGTTTGATCCTGGATGGACTGACTGTGGAGGACTGACACGTTTTATATTACAAAGGCAATCTCTAAAGGAGATTTCAGTGGTTGTACAGAATACAAAGTCCATTGAAAACTATTGTACTATATTGATTTCACAATGTATGTTTTATTAGAGAGCTTTGGGGTTGTTTTTTTTTTTTTTTCTTGCTACTGTGACTACTCCCCTCACCCTGGCAGTCCTGATAATGGGAACACTCCATGAAACAGGGATTGGTAATGAGAGATTTATAGCACAGAACACAGATTAAGCTGAAGTCAAACAGATTATATTTTCCTAAAACCTTTGTTCTTTATTTAATGCTTCCGAAGCAAATTATTTACAATATGAGAAAGACCCCTAAGTTTGCACTGGGGGGAGGTAAAGCCTTTATCTGAAGTTGGGCCAATAAACAGGAATTACTTTGGCTTATGAGTACTGCAGGGAACATTGTTAGCTTCTGTGCGAGGGAAAGGTTCGCATCAAGTTTATTTTTATAAAGCTGCATCCACCTAGAAATGAGCACAAACTAAACCGCTATATTCTCTGAATTTGGTGGGCACTTGAAATCTCATTTTTGCAGAGAGCTCTTGTCTCCAAAAAAGGCCAAGACAGGGACAGATATGCAAAACCTGTCAGCCTTTGGGGAACATGAAATTTAGGTTTGAACTTCTCTAACACTCTGACCTACCTGGCCAGCAAATCCCTTCCTTGTAGCTCTGGTTCCTGAAAAAGGCTGGCTGTAGCTGAAGAAGGAATTTAAGCCTAGATATGGACAGGGCTTAGGATAAACCCAATGGAGATGTGGGGAGAGCAGGCTGAATCCCAGACCATCAGGGCAAGCAGCCTGGTAAAATCAGTACTCACCAGATCTACGCCTTTCTGCCAAGCAGTGGTTTTCTGGGTAGAAATAGGGATCATTTCTCATAGCTTAGCATATCTGAGGTATACTTGGCTCTCAGCCAGCACTGTGTAACTAATAATATGCCCAAGACAGGCAGTGTGTCCTGCATGCACATCACTATTACAGAATCCAGTGCTAACTCTGCATAGAGCACCTAATATGCCAAAAATAGCATATATATTATTTGAATTATCCCTTGCAGAATACATTGCAGGACGACTAGTAAATTTAGTTCTTCTTACCTGACATCTGTATTCATATTTAGTAGTGAATTATATATTTTCATATGTTTTCCAGCAAGTTATTTACACAAATCTCATTAACAATAAAGACAGGGAGTTTACATACAATTCCTTCTCTGCTGACTGGAATTGCATACCAAAATGTCAGTATGACTTTGAATAGAAGCTGAAAAGTTATGCTGCATGAAATTATATCATTGAGAGAAAAATCCTCTCTTTTATTCTCCATACTGACTTTTTTTCTCTATCCAGTGACACAAAACCGCCATTAACTGGTTCTCTGTTATGCTGGTTTCCTGCAGTATTTTTGATAGTGCCTAATAGCTGTAAGGACTGGATTACAGTGTGATACACAAAAAACAGTTTGTTTTCAGCACTGTGTGAGGCTTGCTATCAGGTTTGGAAAATTATTTTTCGAAGTAGCTTTCCTTAGCAGACATTTTCTGGGATGCAGTTAGTGTTCAACTTGCCAGGTGCCTGATGTGCAGTGCAGTGACGTTACCAGGCTGATTACTTGGATGGCTCTGAAGTGACGGCATCTGGTTAGGACTGTTGGCTAGTCAGAAGAAAAGGCACTAATTAAATATTTCTTGCCTTTTCAGGTTTGTCCCTCTGATTAGCCACTCTAAAATCACACCAGGGAAAACCACAAAGTTATCTTTGAAACAGAGAGGCATGATTAAACATTTCTGTGCTAACAGGAAAAGAAAAAAAAAAAAAAAAAAAAGGCAATCAGCTCCAGCAGACTAACTCTTAACCCTTCCAGGCTGGCAGAGGAAAACATGAGTAATCTCACAGAGGTTGCCAAAGAATCTCATTGCCACACATCATTTGACCAAATTTACTTGTTTTCCCAACCTAAATTTACTATCAAATGTGTACTTATACCCACACATGCAGATGGATATGTATTGGGCATCCTCTTCAAGGCAAACCATAGTCCTGAATTTGACATAGACCAAACCTACAGCAGTGACTAGTAAACCTTTACCATTGCCAGTTTCTTCTGCCTGAATCTTTCACCTCGTTTTCAGAGAAAACAGTTCCAACATGCCAACATACAGATCACTAGAGCTCTAATTTCATTCTTTCAAGGTTACACAAGTTAAGTAGGAAGCTACCTTAATGATCAGCATGCCACTGTTTTTTTTACTAAAGCCATGGTGGGCTTAGGGAGATCTTTTCCTCTCTTTCTTTTTAGATGATGCCTGGGAGGTCTTTACTCATAAACTTTCCTTGCTTGCTACTGCAAAAATTAAAGCCTTAATACTACAAGAAGATCTATGTTAAGTTCACAGTGTCACAGACCTATTCTGTGACCTTTGACAAAGCACTTCATCACAAGCATTTATACGACTGTGGTTTCAGCAATATATCTATAGGGTTGTACACGTTGCAGGAGAAACCTCCTTTATCAGTGAAAATATAACACAATTAGTGTCAGTTCACCACTAATACAAAAATTGCAGGTAATGCTTCCATTCCTTACATTTCATTTATATACTTGGTAACTCTTTGAATGGGATAACTCAGCAGTCTTCTAAAGGATGCACGTACCCAAAACCTGCATGATGGCCTCCAGTTGCAACAAAGACCCCTATGAAAATATGGATATGTTTTGGCAGCATTTTTTAATTAAATATTATTTCTGGAAAAAATATTCCTATCTGCTGACAGGGATACTCTCAGATAGACTAAGTCTGAAAGTAAAAAATACTGTTAGATTTGCTAGCTATAGTAAAGGACATAAAATGGTACATTGGAGGTTTTTAACTCCAGATTGGCTGTAAAGCTTCAAATGTTTGTTTGCTTCAATTTCATAGCTTCTATAACCTTTAAGATATTGTCAAGATTTCTGCAGTCCAAAAGCTCAAAGCCTTAGGTAAGATCTACCCCCAAATTTCACAGTTTGGAATGAAAATAAAATTCTGTAGCATAGCTCTGGAAAAAGAAACCCTCAATGGTACAAAATGTCACTGTCTTGCCAAGCCCACATCTATATTTGAATGTCCCTGTGACAAGACCTGAAGGTATTCAGAGGAGCGAGATGGAGCTGCTTTTACCTTTTACTCAAAGTACTCCAAAACACCAACAGCCCTTTTGATCTTCAAAGGTAGCGTTATTAGACTGCAGACTACAGCAAGATAAAGAAAACCATTTCTGTTAGGTGAAACATGAAAATTGCAAACAAATCTCCTCCCTGCTTGTTAGGTCTGTGTGTGATGTAAAAGCTATACAGCTTAGATGGTCCCAAACACAGGCACATCTCTTTAAAATATTAGTCTGATTTTGTGAGATTAAAGATTGAGTTATTATTTGCTTCTTCGAACTCTTATTCTGATACATCTTAGAGAAGACCTGACAGAACCCAATCTTTACTGCATTTAAACGTATTTTCTGAATCCTTATCTGTTCAGATATGGTTTACAGAGACTCATGTCTTGGTTTTTGTCAAAGATAACTGAGGGGTTACACAGGGCTAAGCATAACTCTTCATATCAGCAATAAGACTCGAGGAAACTCTGGATTGAGGCACTTTATACTGAAGGTATCCCTAAATGATTCTTTTCTTCTCGTAATCATTCAAGAACTTGAAAGTCCAGGGAGTAGCCTCAAATCTCTCATTCCCATAAATTTAACAGAGGTCACAGTATGGCCAATTCAGCTGAAAAGTGTTATTACAGAAAAACTTGATGATACTTTTATGTTCACTGATGTGAACATAATTCTCTGGGACTTTAAGCTACATACAGCATGTCTTATCCAGAGAGACACTTCAGCAGATATATACAGTACCATAAGCAAAGTTAAAGTGATGAATCCTCTGATTTATAACTTCTACTGATAACAAGATGATAGAAATTCTTAAATGTATGGGTATTATTATACACACTGTGTAACTTCACTCGGCAGAGAAGGGATGTGAAAGAAAAAAATATTCATCACACCTGAACTAGGGGGACATTTCCTGAATGACACTTGTTGGCTGTAAAAAATTGAGCTGATCTCTAACCAAAGCACAAAAAACTTAAAAGATCGGGTTAGGTTTGTAGGTGCTAAGTGTGGACATGGGTCTATAATCCTTCCTGCTTTTAAGGATCACACGCAGGAAGAAGGATGCATATATAGAAGAGCTTTTTCTCTTGACAGATTTAGTCTTCTCAAGAGATCTCAAACTGCTGAATTGACATTGCACCTCCTAGAGATCAACCGTTGGATTTTAACTACGTAGGCACAAGAAATTAATTATTCTAACTAAACTCATTAGTGATGAGGAGCTAGACAAACAGGCCAGAGCCTCTTCCTTCCATTTTAAAGCTTTGGAGACTGGTAAAACTGGACTCAAGTGAGAGACCCTTGGTTACATCCCATTTGAAGCAGAGGCTGCATACATCCGCATCAGGGTGTAGTTGCATATCAGTGCCATGAGGGTCCTCAGCACTGGTCTCAGTGGGATTCAAGAGTTTAAGCACACAGCCCAGATAAATATTAATTTGTTCGTCTTCATTCAAAATCTACCTTTAGCGCTGATTAGCAGTGAAGTCACTTAGTCGGATGAATTCATTGCACACTAAACAATCCTGTTAGGGATGTTTATCCAAGCACAAGACATTCAATTGCATTTTCATTAGTAGCACTATATGGTTATTGTCCTTAAAGACAAGGCTCTTAGACTAAATCTATTTGTTTACAGTTGTATCTAATTGCTCACAGTTGAATTTTCTTAAGAACTAAAAGCTAATTTTCACTACTCTTTGGCATTACAAAATCAGGTTGCCTGTATATTAGTGAAACAGATCTGAGGACCGAAGGTGGCCCTGCCCAGTACTGGAGCTCTGACAGTGCTGAGGACCATCTGAAACGTTAAGGAATTGTGGGTTATCTAATTCTAATGATGCACATTATGAAATAGAACATTATTTAATGAGAAAGTCACTGGCTGTGATGAACAGCAGGCAATTTATTTGTCAGGAAAGGAGCATTTTTTTAAAACAGAAAATATGATGTTTCTGCTAAATTCTATACAGCTCAAGAAAATGGGAAAGATGGTTGATCTCATCCTTTTTACTTTCTATAGCCGTTTTCTGTAAGGACAAGTCCTGTTGTGAAATGATAGGGAGAGTTTCTGGTTTCCTCACCTTGTGTCACTCTCTGCTGTCCTACCCGTGGGACAAGGGCAGCAGAGCCCAAGGAGGAGCTCACCACTGGTTTACTGAAATAAGCCAATACCTGGCTGAGACTCCTCCTTCGACATCGATCTCAAGACAGACACAGATTTCGTGAGCATGAAGTTGAGCCCTTATTTTTGAAAACAGGGAAAAAAATATCGTTTCTTCCCTGACAGTGCTTTTTAGTTTTTTAGCTTATTATCTGCTCTTTTGACTATCCCTTCCGGGAGGATGACACTGCTTCTATGTTGTGTTCACATGCATACATACTGATTTTTGTAGTGCTAACTCTGGTTAAAGTCGGGGTGTATTTTACTTAGAAGTCAGTTTTCTCCATCTATCAGTTACAAAAAAGCATTTCTACCTAACAAAAAGTATATTATAACATTAACAAATAACATTTTTGTTTCTTGTACAGCTTTGCAGTAAAGGCTCTGCTATAGAGAACCCCTTTGAGACTTCTCCAGAAGATATTTCCAGTATTGCCAGTTTTATTGAGACAAAGCTTGTAACCTGCTACTTACAACTGAAGAAGCCTGATGATGCTCTGAATCATTCACACAGGTAAAAATAAATATTGATTAGGTACACCGCTAAGACTGAAATCAAAAATTAAACAAAGACTATGAAAAAATCCTGTGCAGGAAAAATCAGCCCAATAATGAGAAAAGAGGAGTCAATAAAACATAACTTACACATGGCACTGACATTCAGATTGGACTAGTTCACAAAATTTGAGACATTAAGTCACAATAGCCATGTGTACATTTACTGCTTTGCTAATGCAGTAGGTAAGAATATTGCAGGTGAGTCATGTACATAGTTCAAGGCACCCTAAAGTTTGAAGTTAGACAAATATAAGCATGCTCAGCCTTATATGACAGTAATGATATTATGAGCTCTTGATCTTTTTCAAGCCAGATTAGGTCAGGGATGGCTTCAAATTATTTTCATTATGCAATTCCTCATGGGCTCACTTGTGATCCACATCAAAGACCAGCACCACCAGCAATGCATAAAGAAGCCAGAAGCCAACCTTGCACATGGTGGAGTTGCGATTCCCATTAGTTTCAGATAAGTTAGGATTTTGCTGGATTTGTGCTGCCTTTGAATCACATTCAGGTGTAACAATATTTTCTGTTAAACTCATGTATGTCCTGCCAGCAACACTTCATTACTGAGGTCTGTTCATTTTTTCCTCTGTATAAGACGTATTAAGATGGACACTGCAATTAAGTGCAGGGTGAGGATTTTTTCGTACAATCATCTTGAATGAATGTAACTACAAAAGAGTAGTTACACCAAAAGAGGAGGCACATGTTTGTGCCTGATGCACAGGAGACAGTGGTGAAGAATAATGTATTGTTACAGAAATGTGATGCCATCATGGCAGCAGGTTCGTTGAGCTACATACAAAGTCATGGGAAGTCTGAGAATCCTGACTTAATGACAAGGTCTTCATCTCCCATCCTGACTCATCCCCACCCCTTTCCCAAGAGTTTTTGCCTGTAATGCTATGCCAAGCTGGAACCTATCTACATTGTGAGGGTGCATCCTTCAGACTAGTTCCAAGTACTGTCTGGGCTGGGGGCCTGAATGCCCACGAGTGGTTAGAGACCAGTAGGTGCTCTCCCAGGGCACATCCAGCAGGCACACGAACTGTATTCCTTCCAGGTTGACTGTTCTGTTAGGTGAGCGGAAGCATAGGAAGTGGGGAAGACTCTGAGAGTCCCATTAAAAATAAATAAAAAAAAAACCACGAAAAACTGCACTCCTCATGCAACCTGAAAACCAACCACATTTTTTCACAGCTTCTCAAACACCGTGTTAGAAAATAAAAATAAAGTTTGACTAGACTCTCAACTTTTGGAAAAATGTTAATGATCACTCCCATATTCTAACTGTAATTTCCAAGAAGACAAAAATAAGGAAGGTATTTGGACAGCATACGCTATAACTAGAACAGGAAATATTTTTCTTTACCTCCTTTAAATTACCTCCATTTCAAAATAGTAAGATGTATTGACCCCAGTACTACAGAAACTAAAGCCTATTCAGAAAAGCTTTGGTTTCAATTGTCTTAAAACAGAAACCATGACCTACAGAAACCCATGACCTACAGAGAAAATAAATGCAGTTAGATTGAAATCACTGGAAAATTGAAGCAGGGAAAAAAAATCTTCACTCTTCTTTCTTATATACAATTATAACAAATTGTTCTTAACTCCTTTAGTTACATAGCACAAAGAAAAGTGGCAATCAGTAATGCCTATTTTCAATATAATTCATTTAATAACCTACAGAATGGGAATAAATCTACTGACCATGGTTGTTACATTGCAAAATGCAGGAACTGATACAAGAGTATACCAGTAAAAAATATTCTGAGATATAATTAACATAAAGACAAAACTTGAAATATAATCAATAGCTATATTTTTCAAAAAGAACAAATAAATTACTCTGAGCTCTCCCTCTAAAAATAGCTTACTGCCATCAGTTAACTAGTGCATACAGAATTTTTATTCCCATTGAGTTTTTGTGTCATCACCACATTGTAATGTTTTCCTGGTAATCCTTTGGCATTAATCATGAATCCAAATTAAAATATTCATTTCTGCATTTATTTGCATTTACTGCACTATTCTTTCTTTAATTTCATGTAAATTTCACAGCTCCTGTATTCATTTCTGAAGCCTTATTAACCAAAAATCAGCTTTAATTTTCTCACACATCGTTGTATCAGATACATAGAAGTGGGTTTTGCTGGGAAGAAATCTTGTGGAAATATTACAGCTAGCAGAACAGAGAAAAATTCCAGCAGCTCGGTTTTAAAGCATTCAAGCACAGGCATCTTCAGGGGAACAGCTTCCCCATTCTTAAGAAAGGAAAGGGAGTAAACTTTATATCAGCTTTAGATCCTGCATGAGAAGCCAAGTCTGGGTCCTCCCGACAAGTAGAAATTGTATTCTCTGGGTTCCTAATATCAACATTTAAGGCTGCCTTTAGCATCACTGGCACAATTGAGGACACTGTCTGGGTTCTGATCATTTGTCAGGCTGATACAAAAGATTTACCCTTTGTGATCAAACATTATTAAAAGCACTTCTCATCCATCACAGCTCTGAACAAACATGCCATGGACTGACCTCACCAAGCAACATATGCAGTAACCTACTTGACCACTACTTTTCATCATAAGATAGCCATCAAAATAGTTCCAAACTTGTAGTCTGAAGCTATAAAATGAATCACACAATATTTACATGCCCTGTGGTCCTTTTGGCCCAGGCATTATGGCATACCAGGGTTTAATGATCTTAATAACCCCATATGGCTTGCTGAGAAATTAGATTTTCCCTTTGGTTGCAGAAGGCAATTTTCAATTATAGCAGATGGCAAAACAGTGAAGGTCTGACAAGTCAAGAACTGACTAAGAAACCTCAGATTAGTACTTAGGCCTTATGTTGCTCAGCCTAATAATGTCAGTGGCTGAATTTTTGCCCCAAATGAAAACAATCTTGAAGCAGAGCATAGCAATTCAGCAGAGCAGTCTTCCCATCACGTCTGCTCCTCAGAAGGCCAGGCCCAACAGAGAAACCCATAAAGCTGCACTCACATGTGGAAAAACAACCCATGGTGCATCGCATACACAGCAACTGTTAAGATTCAATTTTGTTTGAAATTGGAGAGGGCGATGCTGAACTCCATGACAACTGAAGACAGAGGTTCCTTCAAAACATGATATACACAACTTTCTTGATAAGACTCCATATCCCCTTAAAGTTTTGTTTATTTTGGTTTTTTCCTCCAAGGAAGCCAAAATAAATCTGGACTGGCACCACATGACTTGCTGCTTGCACATGGGAAAATAACACAGAGCCTTTCTATTGGAAATGTGTTTTTTGTCACTGCACTTACACATCCTCAGCTGCCATGGTCCTTATGGCACATAAAATCTGAAGAATGACAGACACATGGCATGATCCAGCTGCCTAAACGTAGACCACTGTTCATAGAGATCCTGTACATGGATCAATCACTAGAAAATGAGGAAGAGGTTGATATCCCCTACTTGGCAACAAGTAACAAAAAGCATTTTGTTTCATTTCTGCCTACATTTGATCATTCCCTGCCCACCTGCAGTGGGGCTGCTGGTGCCATAGGACTCCTCTGGAAATCAGCTCCTCAGCAGGGGAAGGAGGCTGCCTGCCACAGATGGAAAGTCACACCTCTTCCTCATGGGATTGCCACCATGCCATAGGAAGTCCACGTCTGGTGGCAGAAGTGCATTGGGAAGTGCCATCTGGAAGGATGTTTGCTACCTGCCTCCTCCCAGAGCATCCCTGGGCTTCACTCCCTGTCGTCCTTCCCTCAGTCTAGAAATTATGGATGTAAGAACCAAGGGGAGGAAGAGTAATCAGCCACTGTGGCATGTTCCTTTAACATTATCTCTAAGTAATGCCTGAAAAATAAGTTCATGATAATGAGGACTGCTGTACAGAGCCAGTCAAAATCTTTGGGGGTTAGCAAAGATTTTCCTGTGTCCTTGCAGCCTCTGCTCTGCAGCATGACCCACTGCCAATTTTTTCCCTCCTTCCTAGAAAGGCAATGCATAGAGAATGTGATAAATCTGTAAAGCTTTCTCTGCTATGCCTTTTTATGTGTTCAGTGGAAGGCAGGGCTCTTTAATGCCTCTTGCACAATTCATAGGGAGACATATGAAGTAGAAAATAGAACCTCTGTTAAGTATTACACGATTGCTTTAGTGATGACTTAACAGAAGGAATCTCTTATGAAGGCACAGTGGGGGGGGGAAAAAAAACTAAACTAGCAGAAGCCTCACTGATTTAATTCTAAATCCTCCACCTTTTTCCCAAACACTTATAAAAGGTTTAAAATAATTATTGATTATCAAGGTTTATGTAATATATGTCAGAAAAAAAAAGCATCTCAAAACTTGGTCAGTGCATTATAGACAGGATAAATCAGGACTCTTTAATCCAGATTAATTCAGAATTTTCAGACTAAAAATCCAATACTCAGCTACTTCTTAATTACCTAGCTTCCTTATTTTGCACCTTTAAAATAGGACTATATTAAAGTACATTGAAGAATGGAATTCTAGTGAAATATTAAATAATCAAAAATAAATAATGCAATGATGCTACTACGATACACTTCAGTCAGGGGGCATTAAAATGCAGACAGAATAGAAGAGCTCAAAAAGAGCATAGACTTTTAGGGAGAAGTAGAAAAATGAGAAACATAACAGCTGATGCTGCTAACCTGTGGGAAATCTTTAGTGTAATGTATACTTTGGTCTAAACTGCTCTCCTAATCTCTTTACCTCCTCAGAAAAGGGAAGAAAAAGAAGAGAAGAATTAGCAGCACCTAATTACTTCAGCAATTGTGTTAGGCATATTGCAATATACATAATAGATGAGATATTATTAATACAAAACTATTCCATAGAGATGCTCTGGATAATATAAACCTGAAGTATTCTTAAAATAATTCTCTCTCATGCAGCATTTCACATATTTCTATGCACTTCAAATTTTTATTACTTTCTAAATGAGAAGCGTTTTCTCTGGATTCTGAGTCTCAGTTCTGAATCATGTGTTATTTCCTGGCTGGTATACCAGTGACATAGTTCCTGTTTTATGGTCTGAGACCTTCTCCACTGAGGTCAAAGGCCCTTGACTTTGATGATGCTATATTGCAAAAACATTCATCTACAAAATATGTGGTGGGATCCTATTTAGGAAAGGCATATTTGAGAAAAAAAAGATGCCCTGGAAGAAACACAGTTCCTTATAGAATGAAAATTCTATCAGTCTTGAACTGTTTTATACGAGTTGAGATACGTGACAGCAGCCCTAATGGCACCAGAAAATTTGGTGGTCAAGAAAATGGTACTTGTACAGCTGGAAAGCAAGTGGGCAGTATATTATGCAAACAAGACCAGGAATGCAGAGTATCTCCACTCGTGTGAAGATGTTTTGGAAGCTTTGAAACAAGATCTTTCTAAATATCTTTTTGTTCTGGACTAGAGAACATTCTCCTTTTTACCACCTTCACAGCTGAGGAATCCAGACCTGTATAGCACATTTATCTTATGCTTGCAATTCAAAGCAAATTGCTGCTGCAAAAAACCTTTTAGCGTGGCAGTTATATTTCACTTTCCTGACAGAGAAAAGGCATTGTGTGAAACCTTTTTTGGGAACCCACGCTTCCTCCCTTCCTGTCTGTTTAGATATGAAAACTTAATGAGATGGTTTCTTCTGTGCACTGAAGGTCCTCGCCTGTAGATGCCATAACTGCATTTATTTCTCATTGGTTGTGCACAAAAATCCAACCGCATACTGACAAGTCAGGTGTCCTCCTTCAGCGTAAGGGGATTTGGTCCCATTCCTTGGTCCACCTAAGTTTGGTAGAAGTTTTTCTGTCTTCGTTTGCAGCTGTTTGTCTGGTTCAGGGGCAACGACTATATCAGAAGAGATTCCTAGTGATTTACCAGATTACCACCAAAGAGACTCATTCTGGACTCTGCCAGATTTGCCTTGATAAGCACCATTAACACCTACTCCTGTAGCTACATCTACGAAGTGGTCCTGGCCTCTTTGTCCTCCAGGTTTTTTCTCTATAACACAAATTTTGTCTAATTTTCCATGTCACTTCTTTAAAAAGAGAACAGCCAGGGCAGGGAGGGAATGGTGCTCCTTCCTTAGGGACCAGGAACACTCATGCAGGGGAAAAAGGTCCCACGGAGCAGAGCAGGGTGGGCACAATCGCAGACGGGCATTTGGCAGCAATACAAAGAAAACTTTCCTGTGAAAGGAACAACAGACTGAAACAAAACTCAGGAGAAATGCTCTACCTCCCTCCTATATCTTTTCACATGAGTCTCCTCACAGCAGACACCCTTCTTCCTTCAATTATCATGCCTGCTAGCCCTGAAACCACCACCCTCTTCATCCTCTGGGAGAAAGCACTTCTGCATGCCTGCTTTCTCAATCCTACTAAATATTTCCACCAGCTTGTTGAAAAGGGGGATTTTTTTTTTTTTCTCCTCTTCAGGATGCCAGCACTGGTAAACTCTCACACACAGCAAGGAAGCCTGCAAGCTTTTCTGTATCCAAGACACATCCCTCGCAGTTAGTTCCCAACAACAGCACTGGGAGGAGAAGTGCTTTAGAATATAAAGTTGGCTGCAAGAAAACATACTACCATGAGGTCTTCAAGTAAAACTATAACATAGCTGCACATGCAAATTGTAGGAAAACATGAGGAGGCTGATTCCTGGCTACTGTAGCATTCAGGAATTTGACCGTCTCTAGTAGAGTTGAACTCTTAAACCAGCCCTTGGGATCACAGAACAGAGCATGGCAGACTCAAACAGATGTAAGACTTGTACTACACTGCAGATAACAAGCTACCTGCCATATAGAAGAAACAAGGCAAAAGAAGAAAGTTGAGTTGCAACGTAATTGTACAGGATTTGTCAGGTTCATCTGTAAGTATGTTGGGTCTGGATCACCAGCTGTACTGATTGACAGTACTCACTGAAGATGAAAACATTGCATTAGTGCACAGCAGCTGGATACACAGTTCTGCTGAATACTAGTTGACACGAGTTGCACTGACGTTGTATTTAATGTTGTGGTGAAGAGTGCCTCAGCAACAACATTTGTCCAGTCACTCAGTACCAGCAAGATGTGGACATGCCAGCACAACACCCTGCCATACCCACCCATGCTGACTTTACATCTCTGCATAGAGGTACCCACTGCTTTAGCACTGCATTTTTACTTCTAATAAATCACCCAAATACTCTCTGATATATAATAATGATTAACTATTAGAATGCATTTGCACAGAAGACCGCACCGTAACACTGGAAGACATGAACAACT
>NW_010141199.1:35006-52068 GCF_000699245.1 Pterocles gutturalis | reverse complement strand
TATATTTATAATTAAAATTAAAAATTCCTAGGATAGATCCTAGGAAATTAAAATTTGGAATTAAATTAAGATAGAAACTAGGAAAAATGTGGGTGGAAACAGGAATCTGAAAATTTTTCACTCACAGAAATAGAATTCTAAATGAAATATCTTACTGTATTAGTGGATCTCATAAAGGAGAATGTACCCTTCTGTACATTAGACATGAATAATTTTGCAGGTTTTAAAAGTCAGCAGTGTTGCTTAAATTTCTGGACTAGGCCACCAAATCCACAGGGAGATTTCTCTGTTAAACAGAAAGCAAATATGCCATTTTGATCTATTGCTGATCTTTCTGAAGACAGAGCAACTGATAGCAAATTCATGTTTACAATTCAGCATTCCTCCAGGTGGCACGTGGTATTTCAGAATTACAGTCATTCTAAAAGTGAACATCAGGTGCCTTGATAAGGCCGTAGAATCATAGAACCATAGAATAGTTTGAGTTGGAAGGGACCATGGAGGTCATCTAATCCAACCAACCTGCAGTAAGCAGCTACATCTTCCACTAGATCAGGTTGCCCAGAGCCCCATCCAACCTGACCTTGAATGTTTCCAGGGTTGGGGTATCTTCCACCTCCCTGGGCAACCTGTTCCAGTGTTTCACTGGAACATTTCCCAGTCATCACATTTCCCAGAAGAATGTGAATTGTTCTTTTGCATTCAAGAGCCTGCACAAACCATGTAATATTCCTTTCCAGAAAACTAATAATTATATTAGCATGCAGTCTGAGACAGCTTTTCAAAGGAAGCACTTACATAATAGAGATACCCACAGCCTAATCATCCAGACCTCCTCCTCTTTCTAGTAGATGAGAACTTTTTAACTCCTTCCAGTTGTGGTCTTGCAGGTGTAGCTCATTTTTATTATTTTGATTTTTTAAAATACATTATTTCTTCACAAATATTGCTGGTACCTTGTCACATACAACAAAAATGTTTGTTCTTAATGTCATCACCTGGAGACAAATTCAGGTTTGGAAACATAGAATGGAAATGGATCTTAAGAATTCTAGCTGTGCTGGGGATCCTAAATAACTGTGCATGAAGGGTTTTTTGGTTTTGGTTTTTTTTTTTTTTCAGATGAAGAGGGCACTGAGTGACCGTGGTAGAGATACAGTTCTGGTTTTGAGTGTAAATTTTGTGTTGCAAAAGCACGAAAGGGCGGGATAGTTGGCAGATTTAGCCTGCAAGGTGTACCTCGAGCGAGGAGGTTCCAGAGGTATGGTGTTGCTGCTAGAAATGATATATTGTTTTCCTTCTTTGCTTCAGAATAGGAGAGTGCATGCGTCATGGTGCTGTGAGGCTGAGATCAGTCCAGTTTGGCTACACCACCACTATGGTTTAATGTAATGGCAACCTGGACGACTGAGGCACACCTTTGGATCGGACAGGATGCGGGCTCACCTCTCGCGGGTGGATGAATGGAGAGACTTCTGCGCATGTAGACCTTGAGGGCTGTGCTGTTTAGAACTATGTGTTGTGAAAAGTCTAACAAAAGTGAAAAAAAACCTCACTTTTTTTTTCTTCTTTTAATACATTTTCAGGTAGTCCTTAGATCTTAGATCAATATTAGGCTTAGCAAATGATGCTATTACATGTAGGCCAAGCTTCACAATTCAAGAAAAGCAGTATAATTAACCCTAAAAAAAATCTTAGTGTTATTTATGCATAAATAGGAATTCAAATGCAGAAATATATGTTTTCATTATATACAACGATGTGTTAAAAATGATAGACTTTTTATATGCATAGTTTGGAAGAGAGTTTCACAGATGGGCAAGAGACATTTCATCCTCCGTCATTGGTTTATTACCCTGAAATCTCACCTTCAAAACAACTGTAAGTCTGACCCTACCAAAACACTCTTCTGAGGCATTCTGTGCCCTGCTGTGGCCATGCACATCCTTGATGCAAAATTCCAGCACTCTGGTCTTACTAGCACCTCGCTACTTTAAGTAGTAGATCTCTGTGGGTGCTAGTAAATTAGCTGGGGTCACTCTCTGTCAGCAGTGCCAACTGGCTTGCAACAGCCAATATCCATACCATTAAATTGGACCAGCCTTTGAAACAAACTGTACCGTAGAGGCAGAACAAAATCACCTTATTCTGCAAAAGCAAATAGTATAGACTCTAGCCTAGACATTTAAGAGTTATTATGACATATCTCTCTTAAAAAGGGAGAGAAAATAATCAAAAGCCATGAAATGTAGTCCTTTGATTAGAATGCAAAAAAATAGATTTTTGCAAGAAAACTAAAATATGTTGATGTAGAATGAACAGATCTGGGCCTGGAGCTGATTAGGGCATTATGTTATGGCCCCGTTGCAGGTATACTAGAGCTATGGTTAGCAAATCTCTCTGGATTAGTGAAACCTGTCACTCCCAGAAATAATCTTCTGTCAGTGAAATGGCTCTCTGATGCTGGAGGTTAGTGGGGCCTGAGCTAGCACCAGGTATAATTGACAGCAGCTCTAGATCTATTCTAGATTGTGTTTTTCATTTGTATCCTTTTAATTTCCTAATGGCAAAAAGGAAGACGTTACTGGCTTGCAAAATCATCACTTGCTTTTTGGTAACCCACTCAGAATGCAGAATTTACTTCTTTTTTAGATTTGCTAGAATTAACAGTGATGTTGCTGAAGTTTGTGTTCTGTACAGGGATGGCAGATTGATAAAATACCTTTTGCAGATTTATGACATTGGCTTGAAGGAAGAAGCCTGATTTTGCAAAAATCTTCCTTGCTTCCTTTTAAATTTACTATAGTAGCATTAATTTACAAAGGCACATATAGTGGATTTATGAACTTTTGAGTTTTTTTTTTTAGCTTAAAATAGTTGCATCTCTAATACCTTTAAAATATTTTTCATATTTTGAAATGAGTTAAAAACTTACTTATTATGGATTTTTTTTCTATTTGTTTATAACGTGACTGTGGTCAATAAAGTAAAAAATGTTGGAGTGAGTAAAACAAAGTAATAGCAATGTGATGTGCATGTAATGGTTTTTGTCTTCAGACCGCTGTACAAGCAATAAAACCTCAGCACACTTTGGAGGGTTGTAAGAGCTACTCAAAGTAAGCTGAGCAGAGAGGTTCTGTTAGTTGTGCAAAACTACAGAGGAACTGGGTGCTGGTACCAAGGGCAGGACTGCTAGGTTTTGGCTTTTCTTTTAGGGAGGGGGCTCTTTGTGGGGTTTTTTAGCTCTGCTGGGTTTTTGTTGTTGTTGTTGTTGTTGAATTTTTTTGTTTGGTTTTTGTTTGGTTTTTGTTTGGTTTTTGTTTTTGTTTTTGCAACTTGTCCTTGTGGAGGGGAAAAAAACAACGTACTGCACTGCGGCAGGTTTGACGTACCAAGTCACACATGTTAAGGAAGTTCCGCCCACTGCAGTTTTGTGGCATTACCCTGATCAAATATCATGGTTCTTTTGAATTTCATCACAAATGACTGAATTTTCCCCAAAGAACATACATCCTTCAACTTTTTGTTACGCAGCCAGACAGAGAGCAGGCCTGTGGCAGGTGCCCGGTAGGCCTGGAGATGGCAGCGGAAAGTTTCCCCTGCACAACGGGCCTGGGCAGCTGCAGGAAGAGAAAAAACATCTTTGTCTTCTGCACCCCAGACATGAAGAAAAAAGTTTAAGCAGAATGGCTGTACGAGGAACACAGTTAATGTATGTTAATTCATCACTGAATTCAGATAGTCTGCAAGTGGGTGGCTCTTCTGGACGGATTTGAGAAGAAGCTGCTACAGCAAAGCTTTTCTACCTCCTCTGATGCTGTAGCCTACTTACAGTTTAAGAGGAGAATTTCATGGCACTGTGAACAGCTAGCTCTCTGCACAAAGCCTGCTTGTTTGGCATTTGTGTGGGAAGGTGCATACATTGCTCTCTCCTACATATGTCAGACTGTACAGAAATGACTGTACGTGATTTGCTGTGATCACACCTGGTATAGTGTCATCATCCTTAAGGCTGCCTCACTCTTCTAAAAGCAGGAACATTAAAAAGATTAAGTTTCCAAATATAAAAGAAAATAATTGTGGAGATTGCAGTTAAAACTTTGTATAACCTAATTGCTTAGTTTAGGACTTCTCCTATGAGCTATCTATCTCATAACTTTGAGAGTAGTAAACCGGCAAAGAAAATAAACAGATTTGTATTTATGCATCTATGCATTTCTTCCTATTTTTTAATAATACTCAAATTTATTATCTGAAATCATAAATCAAATTAGTTGTGTTAATGCATACTTTTACAAAATACAAAGGCAAATATTCTTTGTTCCACTAAAACAATATTCTGTTAAATGAGTTTAACTAAACTAATTGAAGTTTTATGAAAATTTTGGAATTCAGTATATCAAGTAGCAAACGTAATGGCGTACTTCAGTTTCCCAGAGCCACAAGTAAAAGCAAGATAAGTGCAAAAAATGGGCTCTCTGCAAGATGTTTGGAGGACCTTTCATTATTTGGTGCCTTTCTAAGACTCCATTTTGTTGTTATCCAGATACAGAAATCCAAAACTTGCTGAAATATATCAAGAAAATGAATTAATGTTGTTTTTGTCTTCTGCAATGATGAAATGGTCTTCTGTTCATTCAGTCCCAAAGCCAATGTGACTGCAGTAAAGGAATAGTAGCAGCAGGAAGATTATGCTGTGTATATAACTTGATTTCACACTTTTGTTACTGGAATTTTGTTGATTCCTATGGAGCTGGTTTCTGACGCTATCACCGGTAGTATCTTTTTTTTTAAAGCTCTTTGAGCAAGAATTCTCAGATACACTTTTGCAACACTTCATAGAATCACAGAATCATAGAATACCAGGTTGGAAGGGACCTCAAGGATCATCTGGTCCAACCTTTCTTGCCAAAAGCATGGTCTAGACAAATGGCCCAGCTCTCTTTCCAGACAAATCTTAAGTGTCCAATGTTGGGGAATCCACCACTTCCCTTGGGAGATTACTCCAATGGCTGATTTTTCTCATTGTGAAAAGTTGTCCTCTTGTGTCCAATCAGAATCTCCCCAGGAGCCACTTGTACCTATTACCCTTCATCTTTTCCATGTGACTGCTTGTAAAAAAGGGACTCTCCATGTTCTTTGTCACCACCCTTTAAATACTGGAACATGGTGACAAGGTCCCCTTTAAGCCTTCTTTCGTGAAGGCTGAACAAACACAGTTCTCTCAGCCGTTGCTCATGTAGCAGGTTTCCCAGTCCTTTGATCATCTTTGTGGCCCTTCTCTGGACCCTCTCCAGCCTGTCCACATCTTTTTTGTATATGGGGGACCAAAACTGATCACAGTATTCCAGGTGTGGCCTGACAAGTGTTGAGTAGAGTAGGATAATGACTTCTTTATCTCTGCTGGTGATGCCCTTGTTGATGAAACCCAACATCCTGTTGGCTTTCTTTGCCACAGTAGCACACTGTTGACTCATATTGAGCTTGTTGTCCACCAGGACCCCAGGTCCCTTTCCACAGAGCTGCTCCCCAGCTGTGTAGATCCCAGTCTGTGCTGCACTCCTGAATTAAGTTTTCCCAGGTGCAAGGCTTTACATTTCTCTTTGTTGAACTTTGTAAGGTCTTAGAGCCTATCTAGGTCTTCCTGCAGGGTGGCTCTCCTTTCTGAAGTGTCCGCTTCCCCACTCAGTTTATTATCACTGGTAAACTTCATCAGACAACACTTAATCCCATCATCCAGATCACTTATGAAGATACTGAACAGTGCTGGGCCCAATATCAATCCCTGGGAGACACCTCTTGTGACAGACTGCTGGTTTGAAAAGGAGCTATTTACCACCACCCTCCTCCTGTGGCTTTCAAAACTTCCCACAACAATCTGCATTTCAAAAATAATTTCAATTGTTGTTTTCTCTTTTGTAAAAAAAAAAAAAAAAAAAAGCCTCAAAGACTCAGTTAAATGCACTTTTCCATAATCAGAAGAAATCAAACTAACCAACTCTCAAAGCTAAAGCATACAGGATTTCAGGTTTGGTTCTGCATTCCAAGTTATGTGCTGCCTGAGAGATAAATGGAAGCACAGAAACAGGCTGCTCATAGTAGCCATATTACTGTGCTTTTACATAAAGTCTGAATCAGTTAAGTAGTGGGATTTTACATGGATTTCAGCGAGGACAGCACAGTTTCAACAACAGATTGCTATGTATCCCCATTCCCCTTTTGCACTTGTCACTCAGACGTCTAAAACACGACTTATGTGTCACAACAGTTTTCAAGATGTCAATCCTGAGGTGCAGAGGAACTGCATCATTTGCTCTAGGATAAGACTGGAGTAGCTCCAGGTCAGATATCATATCCTCCTATCAATCTGTAATTTTTGTGCAGTTATTGGATGTATGATACGTGCAGAAGATTATAGCAGGGCATAAGTGCTCACTAACTATGAAATTTTAGGTTTATTTTTATTCCCCCAAGCCACATGTGTCATGTTTTCCAAAGTCTGTACCAATGTGGAGTGTGTGACTAAGTGTACATTTTGAATTATGCATATTTGTTTCTTTGTACTCTGTAAGATCTGTGCTGAATGATTATATTCATCACAAATTATATGGAGACTGACTTTGCCATTCCACATATGTAAGGTGTTAGGTTATTAATAGTTTATTTAAACTTTCTCTTAGCTGCTTCAGAAACTTTATCAGTTAGCCACATCTCTGTCAAACAGTATACAGCTGTAATCAAACTAAATTACTGTGCAGTAGCTTTCAGTATGAAATGAGACACTTTTGTAAGGGCTACAGAAAGAGCTTAATTACAAGTCTAGACATTCCTAAAAAGAGAGGAAAAACATGCTCTTATCAATTTCTTAAGGATGTAGTGATTGCATTTATAGCTGAAGATGTCCAGTACTGAATTGGTATGTATGGCTTTGGTTCTCCCTTCAGGATGCTACAGGCTTGGTTTTGTAATATGTTCAACATGAAAGTCCTAAATATGTTGTACAGAGTAATAAAACTGTTAAGAGATTTTCCTTTTGAAAACATGAGTGAATCTGGTATTCAAGAATGTGGCAGTCAGAGGCATCCTGGACCGAAATTCATATGATAAACCACTGCACCAGCCACATCAGACCACAGGTTTCTCCCCACTACTAAACCAGGGCACACAGAAAATCTTCATTGTGACTGAGGAGAAAAAGTAACGCTAGGTCCTTGATCCACAGCAGTAACCTGAGAGGTGGTGTACGCTACCCTACAAAGCAGGTGTGACCTGGGTGTGAACAAGAGGTGCAGGAGGAGCTCCCTTAACAATCTCTTTGATTGTCTATGCAACTTTACAAGGGAGCTGGGTGTACACGCAGCAGGAGGGTCTGTAAGCCAGACCAAGGCCAGTGAACAGGACAGGTTCACCAAGAAGTTAGGGCCTACGCACAACAGCAGTCATGAGTCATGAGTCTCTGCTATACAGCCTCTGTTCATTGCAACACCAGAGATCTTGTCCAGAGCTGGGATGCAGTTGACATCAAAATCCTCTGGTTAATGAGGAGGCATCATGAAACCCAAAAGCTGTGCAGCTCACAAGCACTCTCACAAGTGTCAGCAAAGGTATTTTAGGACTTTTTCCTTACTTACTGACAGAAAGGAACTTGCAACACTGCCAACAGCGGCCCTATGCCTGTCAGAGAGAGTGCAGGACCCTGGGAGCATAGCGATGTGGTCAGGGGTCAGCTGGTTTCTCATCACTCCAATGAAGGGTAGTGTTCAGGGACAGCACATCGTTGAGTTAAACACAGCGTGTGTGGAAAGCAGAAGACAGGTCAGGTTGTTTAGGCCTGAGTTGGAAGAATAGCAGGAGTTCAAAGGATAAAGTCTGAAAGGCCAGGGCAGAAAATGAGATGCATCTAGCATGAGATAAGAACGGTAGCAAAATCAGTCAAACTTATAAGAAGAAACCCAAGTGAAGGAGACCTACTGAAAGAAAGATGTCTAGGAGAAGTCAGCAGTGTTTTTGTAATTTTGTCTTTTTTTTTTTCTTTCACTTGCTTCAGAGAGCAAGCTTTTTAAGTCTGAAGCAGATTTAACAGGCAATGTTTCTGATGGAGGCTGGGCAGAGAAGCATATATATGTAGTACTCATTTCAAGAGGAAGAAGGATGGAATTATAGACCAGCTGCCTTCACTCCACTCCCCAGAAAAAATCTGCAGTAAATAGTGAAGCAAAGGAATATGAGGTGCCTGGGAGACAACAAAGCAGGGAGATCACCATCGTCAAGATCAAGTCATGCCAAATCAGTTTCATTTTTTCTCAAGTAGGGTAAAAGACATTGTAAGTAGGGGAGGAACAGAAGGTATCATATATACTTGACGTGAGCAAAGCTTTTGGTACTTGTCTCACCTTACAGTCTCACAACCGATTAGGGAAATGTGGTCATGATTATGAGATTTTAAGCTGGATGGAGACTGGTTGTCTGTACTGAGAGAATGTATATCAGTGTATCTAAAGACATCGAGAGTGGAGGTTTGGGAAAAATCTTCACTGCTCTGCTTTTTTATTGTCTTTGTTGACAACCTCAGACAGTGGAATAGAAGGTATACTTATGAAAATTTTAAACAACATAAAATTGGGAATAACTGCAAGTATGTTGGAGGGTAAGATTAGAAATAAAATAACTTTGGTAAAATTCAATGTCCTTTCTGTACTGTCAAGGACAAAATTGTACAGAAATTTGAAAAGTCAACAGTAAAAACATGGGAGTGGGAACAAGACAGAAAAGATGTGAAGGTTACACTGGATCAAAAGGCAAACAGGTGTGGAAGATGTTGCAAAAAAAGGCAAATAGATTTATGAATACCTCCTGTAAAAATTGTCAGGCCACAACTGGAATATATTTTTGCATTTTCAACAGATTGATTCAAGTTGATACAGCCTGGAGGAGAGCAATAAGAATGAAGAAAAGATGGTCTGTGAGAAAAGACAAAGCAAACTGGAGTCCTTTAGTCTTAGAGAGGAGAATGATTGTGTACATGTTAACAAGTACTCAAAAGGCTGTTGCAAAAATGGGAATAATCTGCTTTCTGCCTGTAGAGTAGATAAGAAACAAAATTCACAAATAAGAAACAGGGAGGTACTTTCTAATGGTCAAGATGGCACAGCCCTGTAATAAATTGCTTGGGGAAATTATGGAGTCTCCAGTATCAGAGATCTTTAAGCATAAGTTGGACAAACAACTATTGTAGATGTAATTGATACTGCCTGGGAGCATAGAGAGGAATAGATGATTCAGGTTCATTTCAGTCCTACTTTTCTACAGTTCTGTGCAATACATATCATAAGTAAAATTAAGGAAAAAGGCCAGAGTTTTAAGCAGTCTTCATTTGTCCTTTTGTCATTAAATCTTTCAAGTTAGATAGGAACTTGAATTATTAAGGGATAAAACAAAGAGCAAAAGGAACTCTCATGCAGCAATTAGAAAGACGCTTAAAAAAAAAAAAAGAAAAAAAAACTTTCTGCTGCAGTTACAATTAGAGTCACAGCAATTGTTTGATCATGAGGTGCTGTTGCGTACCATGGGAATAAAGGCCAAGATGAAGGCTGCCTTTATTTCTACCACTAAGGCTTTCAGAAAATGACCTGTCTATTATTCCCACCTGTTGTCTTGCTGAGTCTGTCCTCAACATTCATGGAAGAGAAATAAGACTGTCATACTCAATTTTGCTAGAATACATTTTTCCCAGTTTATCTGTGATGCTCAACACTAATAACACAGCACCCTACTGTGTGCCTGAAGCACAGCCAATTCACCCACCTGGCCTACTTACATCTCATTGGCCAAAGCAATTGAAAAAGGAAGTGTGATCATAGGATGCACAAATATATTTTTTCACTACTTATTTTATTTCCTTTGCATTTAAATTCACAAATTTCATACAGACTGCTGGGGACGTTTAGTGTTTCCATTTTACTTTTTCTTGTTCATTCTCTTTGCTAAGTGGAATAGCCATATGTTCCTTAAAATCAAAAGCAGTACTGTCCCTATTTATAGCACCTGCCTTGATGTGGTGTTCAAAGAAAAATAAAATCAGAGGAGAAGGTACATTAGAAAGCATACTTTCTCTTCCCCATGCTGTTGGACAGTTGCTTGGATGAAACTGCCTTGCATGGAGAGGACTTTTTCTACAAGGTCTTCTTCCATGGACCTTGCTGTGAGATCCTGTGAAGGCCTCTCTTCCATCTGCATCTCATGAGGCCAGACCAAATGCTGTTATTCTACAAGTAAATCTTACGTTACAGGACACAACTAGAGCTAAATATATCCATGTAATGTTGCCATGGAAATACAGAATTTTGGTGTAAGTACATTTTTTCTGTATCCACCTTATTTCACTAACACCAATTAGCAAAGCTGCAATCAGACAACTGCCCTGCCTTTATTTTCTTTTGGTGGTTGGCATTGTCTACTGAAAATCAGAAGGAAGTGAAAACAAGACATTTTAGCTACCCAAGAGTATCATGTCATGTTCACATTTTATGTGCATGCTATGCTAAAATGTTGTGCAGTACTGTGCATCTAAAAAGCCTTCATCCATCCATAGAATTCAAATGTTTTTCAATTCTCAGACATATCTTATAGGTGAGGAAAGTGGTGTAATTCAGCAATGCCTAGATTGTAAAGTAAGTCAGTACACTGCTCTGGCTTGATACCTGGGCCCTGACCTTCTCATTTAATTATATTGTTTATATGCAAAGAGACACAGCAGATAAACAGCAGGGCACGGCTTACCTGTTTTACAGTGAGAATATGCAATGCCCAAACCTGTACTCCAAACTTGGATAGAGAGAAAATTATCTTCGACCTTAGGCTGCAGAGACACTGCTGCAAATGAACATGCTGCTTATTAAAATATATATGTGAGAAACATAGTGAAAAACAAACGAAATAGATTCTACATAAATTGAAGTAAGTGTTATACAAAGTGGATTACGCTAAATTAACTGAATCAGTTTCTAAATCAAGTTAGTTTAACTGAGAATGCTGTTTACATATATACTAGACAATGTAAGTATCAAGTAGTTCCATGCCAGGAACTATTATGTTACATGGGGAGCAGAGCTGTTGGGACTGGTGAAAATTTGCAAACAAGTCCCAGAGTATTTACCAAGGAAAGGAGCAATGCTGAAAATGGACACAGTGTTGGGAAGTCCCATTCACAGCAGGTTGTGGAGCGGGAGATGCACTCAGTGAATGACAGGTGGCTCAGGCTGGAGGACAGGAGGTTGCTGCCTGTGCTGGAGACTTTTAGTAGGAAGTTTGTAATAAAGGAGGAGTCGACACTGCAAGTTCAATACAAATCTGTTGAAAAGTGAGTCAGTCATGAGACGCAATCGTGGTTAGCAGATGTCAGTTATGGTTCTTGCTATGTCTAAGAAGGAGCCCTGTGAGCTCCTTTATGACTTAAAAGGGAGGAAAAGTTGAACAGCTTCTCCCAGATTTTTTCCCAGATTTCTCTCCCACAAAAATGCGGTTCTGGGAGGAGAAGAAAATTTTGCTGTTTTCAGTCTTACACCATAAAATGCTTTTAAGATTAGGGACATGTGTAAAAAGGACCTACTAAAAGACTGCAGACTTGGCTGGAACATTTTTCTGCACAAATTTGGTCAAAGATTTTTCATACGAATGAACGGGAAGTATCTGCTTTCCACTGATCGATCATGAAATGTCTGATCCTTCTTGCTCCTATAGAGTTGGCTAAACCTGCTTGCAGCTTATGAACACAAGTCAGTTCAGACTTCTTTCTGTCCGCTCCAACTTGATTGCTTCTGGTGCGCTCCCTCTGTGCCACTCTTACGTATCAGCGCTATGGTGTGGGAGCATCTTTGCTACAGTTATGTCTTCATTGGCAGATATAGATATATTTTTATCCAGGGTGGAGATGATTGTGTGCAGCCATGCAAATGTGACTGCATTAAATGATGTAGCACTGTGCAGTCCATCAGTTTCCATATATTGTTGCCTGTTTTTAGCTTGGATAACTGATTAGCTATCTCATTGTAGAAAACACAGCTGGGGCAAGCACTTAGATTTCACTGTGAAGTAAAGATGCAAGTATTTGGCTGATCTCCACAAGCCATGTCATGACAAATACTGCGACTTTAGGATTTTAGAGAAAGTCAACAAAAAGCACTTATTGCACTGTAAGGAACCCACATTTTAAAAGCTCTCCGTATCACTGGAAAAAAGCCCAAGGAAGGAGCAATGCATTCTTACTTAATGTTACTTAATCACTGGCAACTTATACAAACTAAAATTCTAATGAGGTACACAGTCAAGAATTCATCTCAGATGCTAATTCAAGTGTAGCTGTGCTTTCTAGATGAATATTCAACCATTTGTGATTTGCTGCCCATACACTGGGTTTTTTTAATAGTGAAAACACAGCTGAGTGAGATGCTAATAAAATCTAGACCGGGAGACTTCAAATAAGATAACATGATTCTTCCTTTAAGCATCTTTCTTCCAAGGCTGCGGTGATTTCTACTGAATATTTCATCAACAAGAAATACTGAATTTGTTTCACTAGTTTGTCCTTTTTTGTCTATCAGTATTTTATATATATTTTTAATGGCCGTCTAGAGCAGTGTAAGAGGCAGCCATATATTCCACAAATTCTTCTTTCCATTACTGCAAGGCAGGAACATAATCTTTAAAGTAATTCAGTGGTGAGTGAATTCACATGTACTGCATCTGCCTCAGCAAGACAGATGGATTTTCAAGACTCTGCAACGGGGTGGTTTCAAAATCCTTGAGAAATCTGTTCCAGGGACCTCAAAGATTTTAGAGTTGGCCCAGGACACATACTGGATCCTTTATACTCAAAGGTGTCTGTTTAATAGTTTAATGGTTGTATGACCGTTTTCTTATCTTTCAGACTGTTACAATATGCAAAAACCATAAGACTTCCTCTGAGACAGAGTTTGGTACCTCAGCATATATTAGATTACTTCCTAGAAGCTCCCACTGTATTTAAAAAGTCAGAAATACTTTTTTAGGTGTTTTTCTTCTTTAATGGAACTGATGCTCTCTTTACCTTCCAAATTTTAGTTTCCTGTTCAGATTACAATATGCATCCAAGGATCCTGTGCTGAGCAGCTTTGCAGAAAAAAAGCTGCCGAAAAGTGACTCTTGTGTCACACATGTAGCAGATTATTGATCTTCTGCTATAGACTATTAGAAAGATATCAACTCATGCTTAACCATAACATCTTATTCTCACTTAAATATTTTGTCTTTCTCTTTTTCTAGTACCTGCATGCAAATGGGATTGTGCATCGTGACTTGAAGCCAGAAAATCTACTCTATGCAACGCCAGCACCAGATGCACCACTAAAAATTGGTGAGCAGCATTATGCTTCCCTAATTCCTTTGCATCAGTAATATGTGCTAACTGGTGTTTACAGTATATATGTCTCACAACCACTTTATTCTAGGGTAACGCTTATACTCAGATGAACAGCATGTTACTTCTTCAGCAGCACACATGGTGTTTTTAAAACCAGTACAAACCTAGATGCTTGCTTAGAGGATTTATAGCCAAAATTGTGCGGAACGTGGCAGAGAATAAAGCACTCAGGAGGAACAAGAAGGATCATGAGATCAGTGTACAGCTGCATGCACCACTTTTGTGCTGCTCCTTTTTTTTTGTCAAACTAGTATTTTAAGAGGAAAGATTCATTGGTGTGAAAGTACAAGTGTGCAGATAAGTGGTAGAAAGCAAACTGAGCAAGGCTGACTTCTGTTTTGAAGGCAGATTTGAGGGATAAGAAGTGATCTTCGCAAAGAGAAGCTATCTGAAGCACAGTCAGCACCACGGGGGGCATGAGGGGGAACAAGGTGAGACCAGGCTCTCCTGGATGGGGATGTACTATGCCAGGTCTGGTGTGGATGGTGGCCGCTTGCAAAGGGCATGACCTCCAGAAATGCTGGGTATGCCCAGTTTTTGCTTGAGGAAGGAGGAGCTCTGTGCAATGCTCCTCAGCGGTATGTAACCAGTTTGGAAATACCGCTTTGACCTCTCTTGCTGGGGTGCATGTAAGGAGTGAGTGTTGCCATGTTCGTCAGTCCAGTGTTCATCATGGGTTTCAGATTTCCACAAACTAGTCTCAAGCAATCTTGCATCTCAGTATGATGGTATCTTAACATTTCTCTCCTCTCCTTTTCTCTGCTCTTCTCTTTCCTCAAAAGAGCTGTAATGTGATAGTTTAATGCAGCACCCAGTGGCCTCAGTTTTACGGCCAGAGTGATGTAGGGGTTTCTGAAGCATTTTCCTAAATGCTGTGATTCTTCATGTTCTCGTTAAAATTATTGACTTGTTTAAACTGAGATCTGATTTACAGAGAGTGGCAGAGTTTATAAACGTGTATTTCTGTTTAGGTAAATAATGATGCATAAATGATAACCATTTAGGGACAAATGAACCCTAACTATGCATATCTAGAATAAAATATGATCTACTTTTATCCTTATCTTGAGTCAAGACATTCCCTTTTATGTGCACTGTAACAAAACAAAAATACTTTTATTTTTCAATTTTTAAGGCCAGTTTTTCATCACTCAAATTGAAATTTGAAGAAGTTCAGTTTATGCTCAGTGAAAACTAAAAGAGTTGTGAACACTTCCGTTTTTAGTCTTTAAAAAATGAGTCATGCAAGTACGATGTGTAACATCATGAAGGCACTTGCTGTCTGAGTAGTAATTCAGGGTGGAAACACTGCAAAAAAGATGGTCAGTACTTCTTCTGGCACAACCCCCATGGCCCTGGAAAGCCTTTGTCGAAGTACTGCTGGGATTTTGTCTTGCGGGGACTGAGTACTCTGACCCTTATCCAAGAAATCACTGATGCACAATTTTTTAGCCCAGAATTGTTCTGTTAATTATATCGGATTGCTCTCAGAGTGGAAGCTGAATATATACTAAAATGCATTTCTGGATTACTGCTTGTACGTCCTTAGGCATCCCATTGTATTGGCTGTGTGCAGTCTTCAGGATAAAATACAAGCAACATTTCTTACAAGCACAAGCAAGAGCTGGGAATACCCATTTGTACTGATAAATTTTGCTTCTGGATTGCAGTCTGGGTACATTCTTTCAATTGATCATCATCTATGGAAATGACAGTACTGTTCATTTAATTACATATACAATGTAAAAAAAAAATATATTTACAAGGAGCAAGAACATTAACATTCCTAAACAATCTTAACAGCTGACTTTGGACTTTCCAAGATTGTTGAAGATCAGGTGACCATGAAGACAGTTTGTGGAACACCAGGGTACTGTGGTACGTTGTTTTATTATATATAGTATGCTGCATTTATGCGGGGATGTTACATTTTCTCTTTCTAAAGTCTTCCTGAAGTCAAAATTCAAAAACTCCTAAAAAGCATAAATAAAAACCTAAAATTCAGTACAGACACTGGGTTAAATTTTTCTAAATTCGTATTCTCTAGTGTTGAAGCTTAATAGCCAAAACATGTGTTACGGTGCACGTTCATTACTTGCATAGAAACAAGTTCAACGATCATAAAAATGCTGAAATTACTAAAATAATATGGGAGTGGCATCAGCAGAAATTTGGACTATGATGGAAACAGTAAAAATTTACAGAATTCATAATGATTATGGATATTTCAATATTGCTTAGAGTGAATTTCTCTTAAAGTTAATTTTTTTTTAACATAGAGGAAATAAAATTATTCCTTAGAGTAAGGTCATAAATTAATCCCCTAAAGCCAAAACATTTCAGCAAATACATGCTTTTAAATGCAGGCTTGACTCAGATCATTCTGATCCACGCTGGAGTGGGTGCTGTATAACTGAATTATGAGTGCAATGTCAAGGAGCACTTTGGGGCAGATCTTGTTGGCTGGGGCAACTGGTGTAGCTCTAGTCATCTCTTTCAGCACTGAAAAGGCTTTGTCACTCTTAACTAATCCTCTTCTCTGCTAAACAAAATAAGAACGAAATCATAGGTTTGCTTCAGTGTTACAAAGACAGTGAGAATCAGCATGCACTGCTGCTTAGCAAAATGACAAATTTGTCTGTGCATTCACAGTACTTCAACAAGCCTGAGTTTATGGATAAGTTCCGAGCAAATACCTAAGTTGTGAGTTTGGCACTGTATTACTCAAGGACAGTAATTTCAATTACTTTAATAATTTAGAAATTAGGAAGTTATATACTTAATAATGTTGGGTTTATATCTTTCAGTTGGTGGCCTTTAGGGACACTTTATACTTTTTTGACTGTGGAAGACGTGCACAAAGTTTAGAAACTGTTTCATTTCAATTATCCTGTTCTTACATGTTTCTGTTTTTTTTCCAAAATCACAGCTACTTTGTTCTTCTCAGTCTTGTAGCTTTTAATAGTGTAAGGCATCTAATTTGAATTAAAGATAACTACCCTTGTTACTTGAAATTGAAACAATGTGGCTGTCCCCTGCACTTCTTCAGCAGCAGTGTCCCCAGGTCAGAGGTGATGGTACAGTCCTGTAGGATGCTCCATCCCTATGGAGACCCTCTTGTCTGCCTCCAGGCAGGTGCTCTGCAGAGCAGGGCAGACCCCTAGTGGGTTCTGGCGCAGTTTCCTGCAGCAGTACCAAGCTGTGCAAGGCTGAGCAGCCAGAAGCTGGATGGAGTCTCCCAGACTACCTGGTAGCTTTCAGCAGGGCATCCCGTGCATGCTGTCAGGCTCCTGGTACAGAACCTGTATGCACAGCTTTGCTGTCAGAGCAGGGACAGCTAGCTCCTGCATGTGCACAGAAGCTCACCTGCACTTCTAGAACCAGGAGTGAGCCAGAAATGGGTTCTCCTGAGCCAGAACATGCAAAAGGAGGCCCTCTGGCATAAGAGGATTGCAGCTGCTTCACCTTTCATTGCAAGGCAGTTCCATGTCAGCAGACCAGCTAATGGCCAGGGAGGCTGGTGATCTTGTTTACACCAGGGCAAGCCTGCTTGGTGGATGCTCACCTCCAGTAACCAATGTGATCTTGTGGAGAAAACTATTTCTG
>NW_010141199.1:26224-34975 GCF_000699245.1 Pterocles gutturalis | reverse complement strand
GAACTCTAAATCCTGAATGGGCTCCTGCAAGAGGCTACAAGTTGCTAGCAATGTGCTGGGTGGTAAGCATCTCAGGTAGTTTTAGACAGAACTGCGCCAAACCGAGAAACTAGAGACTTTGCTTGTATAACGGTGGAACCAAATTAAAGAGGACATTGGAGAAGACCATAAGATTACTCTGTTGCCTTGTAGCACAGCAGATAATGCAGTTCAGGTGACATGTCCATTACCTTGTATGACATTCTCTGCCAAGTACACACAGGTGCCAAGTATGCTTTAGAGTAGCACTGAATTCTAGTCTGCTTAGTTGCATAAAACTGCATTTCAAACATTAGCTATTAATATTCTGGTTGTCTTCTCTCATGACAGTTACACTACAAATACCATAAAACTGTAGTTAGTATTTAACCCTTTTTATGGCTGTCTTTGTATAGCATAAAAATAGGATAAGGCTTATCCCCATAGAAGACCCCTCAAGAGTAGGGACAACTTGGTGGGGATAGCTGAGGCTGAATATCTGCTGAGAAGAAAAGAAAGGAGGTTTGTGCCTGCAGACATGCTGAATAGATTGACCTGCAAAACCTACAGACATGAACTTGCAATCCTTGCTCTACAACCTGAGTTACCTGACCATGCAGAATTCCTGGTGCCTGGAAAAGACTCAAGCACTACTTTCCAGAAGTGGAGGAAACCCAGGAGGGATACTGTTGAAATGCCAAATTAAACCATGAATAATTGATAGTCACAGGCTGCCAGTTCCGACATCCTGCCCACCCAGCTATCGGCAGCTTCTCCAGAAAGGACACAGCAACAAAAACATATACTGGAGTCTGGATACTTTGGCATCAAGACTTATCAATGTACAGTGCCTGGGACATGCAAGGTGATGCAGA
This sequence comes from Pterocles gutturalis, assembly GCF_000699245.1. Classification (NCBI taxonomy): domain Eukaryota; kingdom Metazoa; phylum Chordata; class Aves; order Pterocliformes; family Pteroclidae; genus Pterocles; species Pterocles gutturalis. The sequence continues at coordinate 34,082 of NW_010141199.1, read as the reverse complement.
GGACTGAAAGCAACAAGATGGTCCCAAAGAACTTGCTGAGATATTGTGCTTTCAGTGAACTTGACAAGAAGGGCACAAGTGATTTCTGACAGCAGCACATAAAAATTAGCCAGTGCAGAGCAGTGATTCATCATCACTCTGTTACAGCCAACATCTAAACTAACAGCAACATATCAGTCAATCTATTCACCAAAAGCAAGTTTCTGGAAATTTTAAAAAGTCATGTTTTCAAGATGTATAACAGTGTAATCACAGTCCAGATAGCAAAGCAGACATGTATATAAAAATCTTTGGTCTCCTTTGTAGCCATTTTCCAGCACTGAGATGGAAGGAGGAGAAATGCGAAAAAAGGTCTGAAAGTGTCTTCTACCCTTACCCTGAGCAAGAAGACATCCCAAGAAACATTGCATCCTGTAGAAGAGGAAGCATATTGGCCATTTAATAGGAAAACTTTCCTGATTACTTCGGAACCCCCTACATGGCATTAACAAACATGGCAGGGAGAATGGTGGTTAACATCTCTTTTCTTGGTCCCTGTCTCTTTCTCTGAGGCCATTTGGCTGCTTTGTCTGTAGACTGTCCTGTTAGCTACAGGTTGACCTGAGTTAAAACCAGTTTGGGATCTAGTGCACCTTTGCAACTGTTCATCAGTTTGCCTAGCAAAAGAATAAAGAGTCAGGGAAAGTCTGTGCTTAGACTGGCAAGTGTTTGTCCAGCTGCCAGCTGTATGAGTGGTATGTAGAAAACTTAGTGATTAGTGTCCTTTACCTTCTATATTAATGCCTTGTAAAAATGCTTGATGTGTTCCCTGCATGGTAAATCCTTCAGGTAAACGGAAGAAGTCAGAGCCAGCTGCTTGGAGGCCATTAGGGAGTTGTGATATATACTCTGATTAAAACCATGCTTAGGGGAGCCTTGCTCCCCTGGGATGTTGCAGCACATTCCTCAGGAGAGCTAGCTGCCCCAACAGAAACCTCCCACAGGCTGGGAGCAAAGCAGGAGAATGCCAACAGCCTGGGTCAGTCCGGATGGGCAACCAAAGCTTCAGGCTGAGCTGAGAACTCTCATACATTTTGGGAATCCCCAGCCCTTTTTGGCCCTGCTGCTCATGGCTGTGAAAGTGTAATACAGGAAGGTGAAGAGTTGCATACAGGCTGCAGCATCAATGCACGTGAGCACAGTCCATTGTGCTCCAGAAGTGTGGCAGCCATCCCACGTGCATCGCAGAGCCGGTGGGCTCAGGGTCTGTGCTGCCATCCTGTACATCTGATGGATATTAATAGAGATTACAATGATTCCTGAGAAGAAGGGCTACTGATATGTGGAGGTGTGGCTCGGCAGTGTTTTTTTAATTGCTTTGTCCAAATTAGTTTGATATTTTTGTCTGTGGCCAAAAGGTGAGGGTGGGAAGAGTCTTGCCTCCCCCAGTATCAAGCATATCCATTTCCTCTGCTGTGTGCCCTGGAGGCGTGGGGAATGGGGCACTTGAGGTAGGCACATCACAGTTTGAGTGTGCAACCATCCATGTTTTTGGTCACACAGAGCATCAACAGGTACTGTCTGAGGGATACAGGGGTCTGCTCAGCTTTCCTCAAGGTGTGTCTGTCAAGCTGCTGGGGCAGAGATTAACTCCTCTTTACCGTTGCAGAGCTGGAGTCCCCCGAGACTGCCTGGCCTTTGCACCTGCTCCGCACTGCAGCAAAAGCAATTGCCTGAAATGCTCTTGTCTTTCCTTACAATTAAAACAGAATACCAAAAATACATCCCAAATAAAGTACTAACTAAATAAGGGAAATACTGAAGTGAAAGTACCATCTCCTTTGTCACATTGCAGCTCCAGTGCTGCTGTAGTTTTCTGTGGTTCATTTCACAAACTGAAACCTAAAAAGCAGTTTGGAACCCAAGTCCACTTTTCATTTTATTCTGGCTGTGCTTGGACATGACTTCTGTTGCTTTATACTCAGTGAAGGGAATAATTTGCCCAATTAAGCGCTTAAAGGAGCAGGCTCTAACTTTTTAAGAAACTTCTGAGTGTGAACTGAGTTTAAATACCCTTTGTGACTGTTACTTCTGCATTCAGTTTTCATCTTATTGACAAGTGTTTTATCATCCGCAGCACCAGAGATACTACGGGGATGTGCCTATGGCCCTGAGGTAGACATGTGGTCTCTGGGGATTATCACCTACATCCTGTAAGTGCAGACAGTGCCACAGAGTGGTTCATTTATGAGCAACCGCAGGTTTTTATGACATTATGAGCTGTGTCATTGGAAAACACAAGGTCATGAACTTTAATTATGATATTCCTAATCTTGTTCAAGTAAGTCAAATCCTAGAGGAGCATGGCAAAACACTTAGCTTATGTATTTGATAAATAAAACGCTTCTTCATGAAGAGCAGCAAGGTCTGCACATAATTGTGCTGTTAATGTAAGTGAGTAGCAGAAAAGCTGCTGAAAGGAAAAATACAAGCATATGAGTGCCAGAAAGCATCCTATGTTTTTTTTTCTCATTCACGCAAGCTGTGAGATATACTAAGTAGCTTCTCAACTGCAGATGGAGCAAGGAGAAGTTAAGGTGCTTGCAGCAGTTTCACAGTGCCTGTGAACATTCCCAAATGCAGCTGCCCCATTCTGTGTCAGCCACAGACACAGCTGCAGCATCAGTGTTGCTGCCTCACAGCATCTCAGGAGGCAGGGGACAGCCCTGAACTCTCTGTCTTCAAGTCAGTCTGATGGGCTAAATGATTAATGTTGAAACATTCTGCTTCTTACAGAATAACCTGTTGATGGAGGGCTGTGAGCAGTGTTGGCCATACATATTTTAAATAGTTGAACTTACCACTATAGACCAAAATTTTCAAACAGTTGTGGCTCATGGTAGGCACTTGTGTCTGCTTCTTAGTAAGGCTAGTCCTAATTCAATTGGTAAGCGTTGTTTTTATTTTATTGTATGGAATCTTTCAAAGGAAGATTATTGAGAAGGAAGTATTGTATCTGATGTATTGACACTTCTCCTTATGGGAGAATAAATAACTTCATTTAGTCCCTTAGGCAACACCAATGTTAAGCTGGCTTGTATAGTTTCATATGAGACATGCAGGATGCCTTTTATGAGAAGAAAAATGGGATTTAAGATATGGAAGATTTTATACATTCAGGCCCATTTTCTTTCCTCTTCTAGGACTCGGTAACTGTGTCCAGTAAGCACAGTGTGTAATAATACAATTGTTTTCTGTATGTCTCTTGCAAGGAAATAATTATATTTTCTAGGGTTTATACTAGAAGTACTTGTAAAGATACATAAATACTGTGATGGAAATATCAGAAAACATCTTTTGTTCTGTGCATAAGTTTCAAATAAGTCACAACTCTCCTTTTGGGTGCCTGTAAATAATAGGCAACAATATTCCTACTTGCCATTTTGTTGTCTGCTCCTTTTAAACCATGAATCTTTGTCTCAAGGCCTGGTTCAGGTCTGTACAAGATCGCATCTCAGATATTTTGTGACAGTTGATCATTTCTTGTCAGTTCTAGTGGTCCACGCACAGCAGAGAGATACAAAATTTGCCAGCAGGGCTGTTCCTGAGATTGGAGAGGGGCCTTTTGTTGTCCCTTTACAAAGATACCTAGATTAAGCCATGGGCTTACCTAGTTATTCGACAATTGAGGAATAGCTGTTATACTTGAAACTGAGAGCTTTTCCTAAGCAGAACTTGATTTCAAGTGTAGGCAAGCTCCAAGCAAGCAAGCTCTTTGAATGTATGAAGTGGCATTTGCTATACACAGACTTTCAAAACCTTACAGCTGTTCAGGAGATGCTCCCAAGCCATGTTAAACCTCTGCACTGGTGTAAACACAAACGTGTGTGCTCCTACTCTGGGTGGAACACCACCAGTACAGATACTCCTCTACTTCTTCCTCCTTCTGTTCCTCTCCTCCTCCCCTCTCAAAATCCAGTTTGACCTACAGGAACAAGCCAGGCAAAAAGGTGGTAGTCAAATCCACCAGGCCATTTCTTCCATTTAGCTTTAATAATACTCCACATTTAAAAGGCTTCTATTGAGCGTAAAACTTTGTAAGTCAATGTTTCTGATGGATTAGAAGCTGAGACCAGAAAGGTATCTGTACAGTAAGTAATTCATTAATCCTGCATCCTAAAGGACAGTGTTGCGTGTTTCAGTCTCACAGTTTAACAGATGGAATGGAATAATGTACAGTCAAAAAATATATTTCTTGTATGTGCCTCCAAAATAGAGTGGATGTAAGAGTTAACTACCATGCTACAGAAGATATATGCATAAAACTGTATCTTCTCATCAATACAAATTGGACTTACTATGTATGTAATTAAGAAAAACTTTGACACATATTTTGACAGAACAATTATTCCTGAGGCAAATTATAATAAAACCTGTTGATGATAACTGTCATATTTCCAGGGAAGCCACATTTACAGTTTTAACACTAAAGAGGACCAGTTCTTTCATATTCCTGCAGCAGGTTAGAAATGCTACTGCACATTTGAGGTGCAGATAGTGGTCAACAAATACAGAGGCTTTGCCTTTGTCAAAATTGCATGGATTTAATTAAAGGTGGTTTTTCACTAACTTTCTTAAAAGGGCACAAAACACTGTCTGGTCATTTCTAATTGATTTTGAAGCTGTTTACATTGATTTTTCTTTATTTAGTAGGTGATTGATTTAAAATGAATCAGCATAATCCTGGTTTAAATGAAATCAAGAGCAGCCACGCTAGGTCTTACCCTGTTTTAATTTATCTAATTTGAAATCACACCTCTATTTTTCATCTAATTTGGCATGTTGAGAAAAAATCTATCTGCTGAAATTGAAATTTTTTTAGGTAGAAACATATCCATAGAAATTGTTAAAAAGACAACAGTAGGTGATAGTGAGTTACGATGAAAATATTTTTAGGAGTAAATAGAGAATCACTTAGAAGGTTTCCAACATAGTCACAGCAAGCCTTAAGCATGGTTTCACTGTATGTCATCAGTTACCTGGTATGCAGAAGCCCATTTTGGCTGAAGCAGTTATTGGCCCAACAACCCTTCTCAGCAAAGGTGCTCCATGGGAATAGGAACTGACCTGAAGCAAGCTCAAAAATGGTGGTGGAAGGGGCAGGCGCATGGGAGGAGAGCAGCAGAGGAACTGTGACGAGCTCCCACCTACTGAAGTACACAGCATTTGGAGGTTGGATCCTTGTGCTTTAGCCCATCTCTGCCAGACTTGGAAATTAATAACATGCCCAGAATGTGCTTATAGTGGAGGTTTTCTCCTCTTCAGCAGTGAAAAGTGATACAGATGTTCCACCCACAGCTACACACCACTCTCAAAAACACATTTATTCCTTGAACATCTGTCTCCTTCTTCAGAGTAGTAAGCACACTGATTGGGTTTAAAAATATAAAAACAAGTTAAAATGTAAGGTTACATTTTCTAGATTCATTGCTGCCTTGTTCTTTATGGTCTGCTGTTGTTTCCCTGTCATCATCTCATTGCCTGTTGTGTTTTCTGGAGGCAGAGTAGCAGATCAGAACAGTTAACAGTTGAATAAGAAATTCATCTGATTATGTGTGCAGGCATGATTAAAGTGCAATGAAGCGACAAAAAAGGACATTAATATAAGTGGAAACCACTTCTATGAGTTTGCTTTCCCCAGGGCCAGCGGTGTTGATCTATGTTGGGATCTGTATTATTCAAGACATTAATAAATGCAGTCATTAGTGAGATGACGAAATTTCTTGATAATACGTAGGTTACCTAAGTAAAGATGAGGACTGATTATTAAAACCTGCCGAAGATTTTTACATTTTGTAGATGATAGGATGAAAGCAGATGCAGTGATAAATATAGTCAAAAACCAGTCCTAACTGGACATATAAAAACTTCTAACCTTACAGGTAAAGTGTGGTTCCTCAGCTAATTCTTATCCCTCACGAAGGAGTTACAGGGATTCTGGTAATTCCCCTATGACCATGTTAACTCTGTGCTTGTAAACAATTCAAAAAAGCAGATCCAAGGTCAGGAATTCTTAGCAAAGAAATGGAGATGAAAATAGAAAACATAATTTACGCTAATTTGCAAGTCTGTGGTATGCCCATACTGAATGGTGTTTGCACCCACTTCAAAAAGACGCACAGCTGGAGAAGACTCACAGAGCAGGGATGAGCAAAGGTTTCAGACAAGGAATAACTAAATAGTCCAAGGGACTTCAGCCTGCGACCAACAGAGTGAAGAGCTGCTAGGAGGTATTTATTGGCTTGTAGAAGGTAAACAGATATCAACTGTTGCATGGCTAGTCAAGTCCCTATATCAATAGTTCCAAATAGGGACATGTGAGAATGGAAAATTTGATTTGATCAGCCTTTCCCAGTGCTTAGGAATGCCTGTGAACATGTTTTGCTCTGCTCTGTAGAATTAAGGGTTCATAAGTACATCCAGGTCTGGTTTCCCAAAGTAGTGTACAGGAAAAAGTGGGGAAAGATGATACTAACAGCCCAAGACCAATTATTCTTTGATAAATTTATCTCTTTTTTATCCTTGCAGACTTTGTGGTTTTGAACCATTTTATGATGAAAGGGGAGACCAGTACATGTTTAAGAGAATCCTGAACTGTGAATATGACTTTGTGTCCCCCTGGTGGGATGATGTGTCTCTGAATGCCAAGGATTTAGTAAGTAAATCAAAAACGAGACTGGCCTATCTTTCCTGCTGTTAAGTATTTAGCTAGTACCACTTTCACTGAGAGAATCAATCCATTTTGCATTGGGGGCAGAATAATTGTTTAATTGATTGTTCATATGGATCCTTGCTTTTCTTCTTATGTCTGGTGTTTTATGGTGCTGTTAATTATCCTTTGTTAATCCAGTGCTGTAATTTTGCACTCAAAACCATTGGTGTCCAGGTCCTTCTGTGAACTAAGCCATAGATTGTTGGCAGCTGTCACAGTATCCATGTATGCCTGCCTTTCGTGCTAGCCCTGAGGTGTTTCATTGTTCCTCTTTGCAGGACAACCACCTTCAGGGCAATGTAGAAACAATTTTGTGCAGTTTTCAAGTCTCAACTATGGAGTTAGAATATAAAAAGGAATTAGGCCCCCATCCCCCAGCTTTTGCTGACAGCCTGTTTCGGTCTATTTAAGCTTTTTCTCAGTAGATGAAGAAAGACTCATTACTTTTAAATAAGGTCCATTAGCAAAATGCAGGGGCTGGCATCCTATCCACACTGTAGTCTTTTATTACTGCATAAAGTAAATTGGATCCAGGAGATACTGATCTGCAAGATGGGTATGCTTGAGTTACATTTTTAGTCAACAATAACTTGCACAATTCAGTTATTCCATTAGCACTTAGGACACACATGCTCAGTTCCATATTACTTATACAAACTGTACCATAAAATACTACATTAATTACTGTTTGTAAAGTACTTCAGGATGCCTCAAATGGAAGGACTATAGAAGTTCAAAGTATTTTTTGTTGTTGTTTTAGATTTGAAGTATTTCTAAGGTAAAAAAAAAAATCAATTATGCCATGTGTCATCAAAACCCGGATTAACAGCAGCCTGCATCAATGCTGCACGTTTAATGTATACAGAGAGCTTTGTCCTAAACTGGCCCCTAATGTTTTGCTACAGTAAAGCTCCGAGTTTCAGATTTGAAGTCTGTATAGGAAGTTGTAGATAAGGATGAAGCCCATGGCTCTCAAAACCCATGCTGTGGGCAGTTCTGGAGTGTCCAGTTGAAGTAATTTGCTTAACTTGACCTCTTCTGTGGATGCACAGCACGTATTCATCACAATGCCTGTTCTCCTGCACCTGCGTCAGGACACCCTTTCTC
>NW_010141199.1:0-26193 GCF_000699245.1 Pterocles gutturalis | reverse complement strand
GTAGGGAAATTTCAGGGAGCTCTACAGTGAGTCCTCCCCTCACACTTGGGCACGTACCAGTAATGGAGCCCTGCCCCATCACTTGTGCTCTGCTCCAAGGGGTGTGTAGTCAGGAGAGCTTCATAAGCATGCCTCTGCTGAGTACCATTTCTGGACTTCTTTAATCCACCTTCACCTTTCTCTTTTTTTTAAAACACCACTTGTCCAGACATACAGCAAAACCCATGAAATGCAGCTTGACTGGACACACTTTGTACCCAGCAGTTTGTACCACCTCCACTCCCAGGGGTATGTCTGAAGTGTCTTGTTCCCAAAAATGTCCTACTGTTTTGTTTGGAGAGGTACAGCTTCCCTGGTCTCAATAACAGAAAGAATGGTGTAAGCAGCATTAGTTTCAGAGTGGGCTAAGAGAGAAATACTTGTACTTTTAGCTCATGTGTGCATGAGATTTTACAGTGACTGAAAGAAACATTCCATTTGTGGTGTACCTGGCAATGACTGCATGGTACAAATCTGCATGAGTTGCATACACTAGAATTTAAACTTTCTTATCCAGTTTAAACCTTGTCCAAATCCAAAAGTGGGGATACTGCTAGGAGAACTGCCTGTCTGGGGGTGTTTTTAGAATGTCTTAGGGTTTACATGACAATTCAGACATACAACAGCCTATGTGGGTACGGGCCAGCTGCATTGGTACGTACTCTTACAAATGCTGGCAGCTGGTTGATTCTTTTTCTCCTCTCTTCTGCCTTAGTGACTGTCTTATTAAATGTTATTTATAGAGAACCAAGAAAAGCCAGAAACAAAATCTGTGCAAAGACTTGAATATAAATTCCTGTTGGTTTCTTAGAATGTGTTTCACTGATATGCTTTCCAAACCAAGACCAGAGCCCCAAAATGTAAATGAAGAATAAGGTTAACAGTCTTCTGTATTTCTTCCTTGTAATGCAGGTTAAAAAGTTGATTGTTTTGGACCCTAAGAAACGCCTCACCACTCTACAGGCTTTGCAGCACCCTTGGGTCACAGGAAAGGCAGCAAACTTTGCACATATGGACAATGCACAAAAGAAACTTCAAGAATTCAATGCCCGACGTAAACTTAAGGCAAGTCTCTGGACACAGTCTCTAATTTGGCTATGAAAGCATGCAATTAAATTAGTAGCCTTACAGAAACCTTGCACACTCTCCAGGACAACATTCCATAGTGGTAAGGAAGTTTTTTATTTAAGATGACTGATGAAGATGAAAAAGATGAAGCTGATTTAGTCGATGTCTGCAGCCAAACAAATAAAAATGCGTGAGGTTGCTGAAAACTCCCATCTACATAGAGAACTGCTGAGAATGTACACAGCTTCTGTAAATTCCTTACCTTCCTTTCTTCTCTTCTTGCTTCCTTGCTTCTGTCCATCCATCTGTTCTGTACTGCTTGCACATCCTTACAGTACTGACCAGAAGGAACAAAATTATGAGTAGTTTATTCATGAGCATCTATAAACCTGGAAGATATTTATTCTACTATTGCGTATTTTGATCTGTAAGCCACCCTTAGTTTCTATACCTATCAATACAAAGCAGGAGCTTAAGCTGTCCTTTCGTATAGTCTAGAGTCAGCATTTCAGACTTGTAGGTCTAGAAAATGTGTGCATTGTGATTAATGGGCCCAAAATATGCATTTCCAAGTACCTGTGATAGCAAATATGCAAGGGCATTCTTTAACTGGAAATTAAGTCCTGCAAGGCAGGAGTGCCAGTGGGACCTGTGCTGAAAATAACACTAGGTTTTGAGTCACCAGTATGCTCCTTTACCATCTAGTCTACATATCTGCCATGGGAAGAAGCAGGGAAACATTATTAAGTGCAAACAGCAGGCATCTGGGCATCTAACTGAGATAACATTGAGAAGCTTTCTTTTCCCCTAGTCCCTTCTTCAGCTGTTAAAAGATTTGTGTCTGCTGAGGAAAGACTTTCAGGGATACTTCAGCACAGAAATTATTATCAACAGCTATAGTGAAGCTGTGCTTGTGGCCCTGGGCAATAAGAGTAAAAAACATCTTGTCTGAGAGTTTTACAACCTCCATGCAGAACCAAATTCACAAACAATGACCCTTAGCTTTGTTTTTGCTCTTTTTTTTTTTCAGTATTAGGGAACTGTGACAGAGAATCTCTACAGGGCAAAGAAAAAAGTTTTGTAATTTACAAAGGTCTCAGACACCTTTGATTGATAGATAGATGATAGATAGATAGATAGATAGATAGATAGATAGATAGATAGATGTAATTAACAGTGATGCTTTACCATGCTGCACTGACTACATGTCTATTAACATTGTTCTCTTCAGAAGGATTTCTGTAGCCTTACAGCAGGATTGCTGTGTATTCACTGAAGATGCCATGCAACATTCTTATATCAAAATAATTTCAGAGCATGAGCAGAGTCATACATTTCATTATTTCTGAGTGAGCTGTTACTTTCCCTGCCCATGAGGCCACAAAGAAATGTGTGCCCTTTTTGCATGTTTTGATTTTGATTCTCTTTATATTTTTACACCTTTGATCACCAATGGGATTTTTTTGAAGCCCAGTTTATTTAGATCCCGATAATCAAGCCGTTGCGTTTTACAAGTTTATTTTTTCATTGCTTTTCTATTTAAGATTAAATGGCCAAATGTTCAGTTATTAAGAGAATTAACTGGAGTTAGCAGTTATTGTAAATAGTTTTACACATATATATGTATAAAATGAACCATACATTTTTAGACAATTAATTCCTGTCCAAAAAATAAGAAGCAATCAGAAAAGCATGTAGTGAATACATGCTTTCGTTGTTTTGTTAATAAGAATAATACAAAATTATGCTCTCTTTCTCAACATACAAGTCCAGCAGCAGGCTTTCTTTACAGAAAGACATTAATTTTATAGAATAACTCTAAAGCTTTCAGTCATTATTTGGTTTTTTGTAGACTTTGTTGAATTTATTTCATAAACATCTACATGTCTAGTGAGAATAAATTACATTAGAAGTATCTTTATACATTATAATATTGAGTGGCCTGTTTGGTTTGTAATCTGTTGTCTGAAGTCCTCTCACCACTAATGTGGATGTCTGTGATTTTTCCTTTAAGCCGTCTAGACTCTCACTTTCAAAATTGTTGCCATTTTTGTTGACTCATGCCTTGTACTTTGACTTCATATTCTTTATTAGCTGATTCTTCTTCTTGCCGGTGTTTATATAGTCTGTTTTTTCAGTAGCATCTTTTTTTTTTTTTTTTTTTTTTTTTTTTTTTTTGCATGGTTATCTCTCCAACCCAGCCACAAAACTTGCTATGCTCCTGATCTCATCCTGCAGATCTGCTTCTCCTGTGATGCCTAAGCAAAAAGCTGTCAAAGTCAAAAATAGCTAGAGTTGTCATACACAGAGATTAGTATTTCTTTTCCTCACCCCTGTATGTTTGTTTTTTAGGCAATAAAACTCTTCAAGGCAAGGGCTGAGATAATTCTCTTAATGCATGTCTTCATTTTGTGACATTTTATCCCCAATGTGTATTTACGGATATACATAGGAAGCTGCCAGTATGCACTGGACAATTGTGCTTGGCATATGCAATAGTGCAACAGTGATAAATATTGTTTCCCTTTGTGAACTTTTCATGGAATAATGAGTGATAATAATGTTGGTCCTATTATGATGGAAGATAACTTTCTTTTTGCCATCTAACTTCAACACAGAAGACCTGAAGTCGTTTCTAAAAAAAAATTCAGCATGTGCAGCTGAAAAAAAATAATCTCTTCATGTTGGCCAACTTGTAACCTTGTGAAAGCAGCAACTTTAAACCTCAGTCTGGTATTTCAGGTGTCGTTCTAAATCTGTCTGGGCCCAGGCAGGTATCCGAATGGGACACTTCCATGAACACTAAACGCGGTTACATTCCCTAATGGGACGATGCTAAGACTCCAGTGCTGACAGACCATGTTCTTTAAGGAATGTTTGCCTGATGCTCTCTTTCTTAGGCTGCAGTAAAAGCTGTGGTGGCATCAACTCGCCTCGGCAGTGCCAGTGGTCACAGTGCGCACGACAGCAACAGGGCCAGCCATAACCCATCTCCCATCCATGATGGCAAACCCGAAGAGGAACCCACTCAGGAAGCAGAAGCAGCTCCAGAAGAAATGTCCTAGGTCAATGTGCTTCCTTGTTTCACTGAGATCTGTCATATCATACACCAGTCAGGAGAGATTTGTAAGCTTGGCCTCTCTGGTTCTGCTTTGGGGTGCCAAATGCACTGGCTGGTGATTCTACCTTCAATGCATGTGACTGCTTATCAAAATAGTAAACTGTTCCATAAGGCATGTCATGGAAACAGTGTTATTTGCAGTAATACCGGCAGGTGAAAACATGGGGATAAATAACTACCTATCATCATGCATATACTTCATATACATCTATCCAGTGTTTCTAGATGGCATTTGAAACAAAATACTATTTAATTTGGTTTTAATAAAGTAGGTATTTTCTGTATGTCGTGAGTTTCTTTGAACAGCTTCCTTCCAGATTCTTAGTCCTGCAGTAGATGAAATGGAAGGAAATACCAAGCCAATGCTTTTAAAACTGATGTACAAAATAATGCTTTTTATCTGTAAAATCCAAAAAAAGTATTTGGGGATTTATATGCAAAAAACATTCCACTACTTCTGGGAAGAAATTGAAATGTTAGTTCCACTAGGCATGAAAATGTACGTTCCACAAGTTTGTGTTGAGAATGCCTTACTCTGACTTTTCCTGTTTATATACAGTATTTTAATGACAACCAAAATTACTCAGATTTCTGCCATTTCATTCTCTAGTAAAGTGTTAGCAAAACAAAATGATAGACTGAAAGAGGACTAGAATAGATGCAAGTTTTTAAAATACCATTATATTTATTCATTAATTTCTAAACTGTGCAGCTAGAAGATGTTTTTATAGGGCTTAAGGGAAAAATCTGCAACTACACAAGTTGTAAATGCTTGAAGGAAGCTATTCTACAACTTAATGATTTTGCTCTGGGGAAAGTCTCTTACACAAGATCTGGGAGACAGCAGTATAATCTAGTTGCTTCCCAGATAGTTGAACCTCATGAATAACCAGTTTCCATTTGTCAGAATAATTAGTCCAGATTTTCCTAACAAAGGACCCCTCCTGTAAAGTGATCCACCAGCACAGATCTTGCATCCACCCAGAGTTCCGTGTCTTAAATTAAAAGCTGTGTGCATGGATGGGCATGCAAAATTAGGGTCAGGCTCTTCAGCTATCTTGGCTTTTTTTGTTGAACATAATTGATAGGAATTGAAAAACTAACATGCATCAGTATGCATGAGCTTTTACATTTGTTTGTTATCACTTTGATAGCACATGAATTTCATAATGTTATTGATACATTACAGAAATGACAAAAAGAACCTGATGTACAACGTAATTTGTGTTTGTTAAAATTTTTAATATTGATAGTTACCTGACACCCTAGTGCACTCAGTATTCCTCTTTTGCTTTGTTTTTCTGTTAAGTTAGTCCTTGCACAACTTGCCTTGAAAAAATATCAGCTACTGAAAAAACAATCATTAATAAAACGTTCAGTAGCTACTTTTCCTGATGAAATTAAAGAGTAATACAATATTATTGATATGGTAGGTTTGATAAATAAAGTGTAATCTAGATTAATATGAAAAGGAAGATTAAAGATACTATATTTACTAGGTGAGAATGCATGCTAATGAATGTATTGTACTTGAGATTTTTTATCCATTTCTTAGAACTCTTATAACGTGTACAAAAAGTGCAGTTGAAATTTAAAGTATGTGCATCCATCCTTTTCCCAGGTGATACACTTTGAGGTCGGCTGAAACAGCTGGTGGTGGCATGGCAGATGTGAACAGGCCAACAAGACACTTTTGCAGATTTCCCCTTGAAAACAAGTACAGTAAGACTAATCACTGTGGAGAAGGTGATAGGTACATCCACCTGTCTCATTTTTTACTATCTTTCTTATCTCCTGTGAGGTCATGGCAGGATGAATGCATTTCTCAGACACAGGTCTCCTCCCCCAGTTACAGTGGCCATCTGAGTTCAGTTGCTGGGGAGGTTTGATGGGAGAGGTTGTTTTCCTCCTTCATTTGAGATAGTTGCTTCTAATCTGCAGAAGTGGAGCTGCCTGCACAGTTATTGCACATGTATGAGTGCTTGCACAGAAATATCTTCATCTGAGGCATGGTTTGTTGAGCTGAAAAGTGGTCCCAGCTGATTCTTATTCTTTGCTAAATTATACCATAGCATATCATAAATATGAACTGATGCCATGAAACTGGACACCTCTCTGTGACAGCATGATCTCAGAGGCAGCTCAGTCTTCTGCATAAAGGCTCTGAGGCTTCAGTTGATTTTGCATAGTTTCCTTTTATTATGCTCAATAGGAAACATCAGGATGTCTTTGCTGAATGAATTACTGATATGTATATACTGTAGTATGTCTGACTTATGTATGACAGTACTACTCAGAAGGAAGAGCAGCATTAGTGTATGCATGTAACTGAAGAAAGGAGTGTTATGTGCATTGGTTTTGTCTGAAAAATCAAATGCCAGTGGCATCTGCCATAATTCAGAACTGGGAGCACAACACCAGTGTCTTAACTGTGGCTGAAAAAGATTAACACACCTGAAAATTACTGGAGGTGGACCAGTTCCACATCTGTGGTTATAAACTAGGTAGAAAATTACTGATGCTCTTTTCTGTTGAAATCCTAAGCTTTAAGTTTTTAAAACGTTCAACATATTAGCAAAGTCCTTCAAGTACAAAGCGGGGAACCTTGCAATCTTTTTGAAGTATTTGAACTTGGCAAAACTTTTCCTTTAGAGGCAGATTGTCGTATTAGCCAATTGAAGTCTAGTATTTGAGAGCAAGGCTGAGGATCTGTTGGCTGTTAAATGGCTAACAATGTCCTACCTTTGCACAAAAACAGGGTTTTTTACAAGTTCAGAAAGATTCACTCCAAAATAGAACAGATTTCCAGTCATTTTGAACACTTCTGCTTGCGATTTTGCAAATAACACAGTAGATTGCACTGCATGAGCCCACTGCTGGTTTGTTAGCTGAAGTTTGTACTTTGCATTGTGCAAGAATGCTGTAAAGACACAGACACACCACAATCAGACTTTTGAATGCAAGAGACCATCAAGGCAAAAAGTTTGTGATACATTGTGTGCTTCAGAAGAAGGGTACTAAGGGCTCTGTCCCCGCAAGTGAGCAAGCTGTCGGGCACGTGGAGAGGAGTGAGAAAAACTGCCCAGTGTCCCCTTTGCAAGGACCTCATGCCGTGGTAGATAAAGTGAAGTGCCTTGAAAAGCTGTATGGCATTAGAGCAAGATAAAAGTGGTAACCAAAAAGTTTTTGGAAGGGGCTCAGATCAGCAGGGGCTCCCAGGCTGGAGGAGGCCGTGGCCCACTGGCAGCTGGCCTAAGCTCTTAGCAAATAAAGATCCTTCTCCTACAGCTCGTGCTGCGAGTGAAACACAGGTGCAGCTGGCAGCCATGGGGGAAGTGAGGACAACACTCCATTTTCTGCAGCCCAGCAGCAGGAAAAGGGAAGAAGCTGTCAGTGTCCAACTCAGCGGATGGACAGCAGTATCTGCTAAGCTGCAAATGCAGGATGACTCTGGAGAATGAACATCCATTTCCAAATAATGATTGGCAACTGTCCCTCAGCTCCCACACACATCCTGGGGCATACTGTTACGCAGAGCCCTGCAGTGCAACTCTCAAGGTTTTTTTTAAGAGTGGCATATGAAAGTGTAGGGTGGTGGACTCCCAGTAGATGCTTACACAGTGTTCTGCATACTGCCTGCTTACAGAGTGATGGACAAGTCCCAGCACGTTGCCTTGACTCCTGGCTTGTGCAGAGGGTGTGTTTTTCTCCTGATGAAGAACTCAGTTTGGTGTGGCTCAGTCTGCCTTGTTGCTGCTCAGGTCATGAGTGTATAGCTTATGTAGGCATGGCATTCAAGTAACAAAAATATGTTCTTGTATGGGAGAAAAGTTTTTTTCGAAGCACGATGCACGGTTAGACCTAGAGACCAATGGCAGGGATACAAGCAAGTCCTGAAGGTACCACAGGTAAACAAAGAGACGGCTCAGAACATCCTTAAATTTACTTTATAAAGCAATAATAGCTCAAAGAATGTCTTTTCCTCCCTTTCAGAGTAATTTCAGTTAGAACATACAGCCACAGTAGTGAAGAGTTAATTCTGCTTTTGCATAAAGAAATTTAGCTTCCCTGATAAACCCCTGCACAATACTATGGTGCATTGAACAAAGTCCATCAGCTGTATTGCAAAACAGGAAGAAAATAACATGACAAGGAACAAAGAGAAGAAAAACAGGAATAAAATAATTACCTAGTCTAGTTATATCTGGAATGTAAAGATCTTAGTTCCAGGACATGTATAAACTTTCACTGACAAGACTCTTTGCAAAACAGGAAGAAAATAACATGACAAGGAACAAAGAGAAGAAAAACAGGAATAAAATAATTACCTAGTCTAGTTATATCTGGCAGGAAGAAAATAACATGACAAGGAACAAAGAGAAGAAAAACAGGAATAAAATAATTACCTAGTCTAGTTATATCTGGAATGTAAAGATCTTAGTTCCAGGACATGTATAAACTTTCACTGACAAGACTCTAGATTCTCCACATAAGCAAAATTTTGCTTTATGTCTGGGAGGTAAAACTTTTGGCCAGAGTAATTCAGTGAAGACTGATGGAGGGTCAGTGCAAATATGGAGAGCATCGCTTGGAGTGTGAATCTCTAACCTGCATAAGGATGGAACAATGTACATGCATATAACTAAAAATCCAGCAAAAGCAAAAAAACCTTCTGCACTGCATGCTCTTCTACCCCTCCAGAGTTGAACAGAGAACACGAACACAGTAATGAACTTAGTCATTACTGTAAGGCATTCAAATATTGCGGGGCTACGTGTAGTACAGAAGCAAGAACAGAACAGAATAGTCAAAGTGGCCCAGTTCTGAACATACTAATTAAATTATAGATATATATTAAAATATATATATGCACATGCACACAAATATATAAGTTTATCAAAAGAGAGGCAGAGACTGATGAACAGTCTCTTAAGAGTCATGTCTGCATTAACAGTTGCCGTAACCTTTTAACCCATCTTTTGCCCTTTGCCAGCATTACTCAGCCAGAACTGAAAACATAGCATTTAACATTCTTGTATACATGGATCATCACTGGATGAAATTCAGTGTAATGGATATCAAGGTATGAAAGACTAATAAATATGGTGGTACAGAGCTTTCCTTAGCTCTGGAGCCTTCATACCAATACACAGTTGGGAAAAGAGTACTTCAGTGCTCTCGTCCTTTTGCATGCTCAGGACATGGCCTGAAGTGGGGTGACAACACAAGGACAGCATTTTGTGATGGGTTAGAGCTGCCCTCATTGCACCGGAGACCCCCACCCAGTGATGTTCCATCCACAGCATGGGTGACAGAGGACTGGCAATCTAACCCTTAACTTTTATATCAGGAAGATGTTTGCTGGCCAAAGTGTATTAAACAGCATGTGTTTGCTCCTATTAAGTAACATAGAGCTCCTCCCACAGTATCAGATACTTTTTTTTCTGTCCACCTGAGAAACTGCATTATTCCAGAGCGTTATGTGACGATACATAAAGAGGAAAGCTTAAAAGAAAAGGATCTTTTCTGTTTTTTCTTGTAAAACTCTGGTTCTGAGAACAAGTGTTAGCATGCATTCATGGCCAAATGGCTTGTTGTTTTTCTTCCCCTTTATTCTTCATCTTTTTTGCTGGCCCTGGACCCCAAGGGGCACCCAGAAAGAGCTGTCAGCTGCCAGTCAGTGGAAGAACGACCATCTGATGCTTGGCAGGTTTCAGCTGCCTGCCCTGACAAATCTGCTGTTGCCCTTGGATCTGACAGATGGTTTTGCTCCTGCTCTTTGTGTTGCTTGTGCCCCCAAAAGAGTCTGGGTTTTACTCATCAAGTACAAATATATTCCTCTGCGAGCCACCCTTGGTGTGGTTTGTCTCTGCCAGTTTGTACCCAGAGAGAGGTGTTTCTCCCTTCCCTCCCCATTTCCTAGACTCACGCTGTTTTCTGGAACCTTCTGTTTCCTTTCTCAAGAGCCTAGAAAGGCTGACAGAAATAACCCAGTGCTATGCAACAAATGCCAGACAGAACCAGAAAGGAAATCAGCTCCTTGAGTCAGTTTCATAGTAGAAAATGAAGGCACCTGGGCTGCTGTAGATACTTTGGCTGTACGAGCCACTGACGGTCAGGGTGAGAGGTTCAGAGCCAAGTGGCACAAGAACAACATAACGCCAAGCTCCAGGAAGCTCCTTGGTCAACAGCATCTTTTTTCTTCTGTGGAGAAGATATGGTTTAGGTCAATCAAAAGAAGCACATCATGCTTGGGAACTCTGAAAAATATCATGTGTGCTGTGACCAATGGTCTTCTTAATATCATTTACTTACCATGGGTTGATATACTTAGTATCATATTTTATGCAACATCGCCACTTCCAGTGTTGGCAAAAGAAACAGCAAAGTCAGTTTATAACACTTGGTCCCATTTGTTTTCTGGAACTGTGAATAATGATCCGCTTTATAACACAAAACTGTGTGGAGCCAATCACTGCATCTGCATGTGTACACACAGGGGAAGTCTACCAAAGAGAAAAAGACTAATTCTTATTCCTGTGGTGGGTAGATTTGAGATGGCTCTCCTAATTGAAATTACTGTGTCGTAGACTTTAGGCAGTTTTTCTGGTAACTCAAAAGCTGTGGCAAGCCTTTGGATATGATTTACAACTGCAAATGGCATGTGGTCTACCCCAGAGACAATATGCTCCAGTAGCCACTGAGTCATATTTATTCATCCACAGAACTGTGTGCAGGGGTCTGCTTTATCATTTCAGCCTCAATATCATCTGCTGTGTCCTTTTGAGCTACTCCTTCCAAAATAAAAAGCTTTTTCATTAATCTAGGAAATTTAATTAATTGTACACAAAGTCAACAGTTGTTCATCTGTGTCTCCTTGATACTGCAGCCCCGAGGGAGGCTCCCTTCCAACCCCTGTCAAAGCAGTAGTGTTGGGCACCACATTACTTGCGATGAGGTAATGTTATTTTAATCCTGCCCAAGGAATTCTCTCTCTCCCCCGGACAAGCCAGAGGAGCTGTAGGTTTCGCAAATGTCCAGTGATGAAATTACCTGATCGAATTACCACACTTAACGAACCAAACAGCATGTATGAAGATTAAAGTGCAAAGACCCCTGGCTGTATATGAGACATTACTGTTAAGCTCCATCCTACACTTCTGCTTGAAGTTAACTGAAGTGACTAGACTCCTTTAAATTAATTGGCCTAGTCACAGCAATAAAGGCACCTGTGTGAGAATATTTTTGCAGATTAAGGCACAGTTGTTACAGACCTTAACCACAAAACCCTCCAAATGTTAGCTCCAAATAGCTGCATTGCACTGTGAGAAATTATAGTTACCACACCTGCAAGAAACAAGATATCTAGGAAAAAAGCAGATCCCAAGGCATGTTTGATTACTTACAAATGCTAACTTTACATGAACGAGCACAACCACCACCATAAATCCCTAAGTACCACCAAACAATAAAACACCCATAACAAAAACACCAGGGGATTTTGCTACAGAGCACACCAAAGAGAGCTCCTTCTTAGCTTTGTCTGGACAAGGAATAAGGTGAAAAGTGTCTATAAGTGTTTCCTCCAAGGTCTCAGGTTCCCTAATTTGTGTTATTTGGAAGACATCGCCATCAGCCATGTTTATGCAAGGAGCGCAAATGTTTCTAGTGCCAGCTTCCTCTAGATGGGAAGACCTCGCCACTGACCCCACTTTTCATTTGTATGACATCAAAGCTATTTTGTTTGCACTATTATTATGGCTCTCAGTCTCTTCCTCAGCTTGCTGCGGGCCTGAAGTAGTCTTCACTGGCAAACGGGAGTTTGACAAGAAACATTTCATGAAACTAAGCAAAGGGACTGTATGCATATTTAGAAAAAATATCCTTGAAGGATTTTCTAATCCTGCTGCAGCAGTGTCCTCACTGAGAAGTATCTTCCTTGGGAATAACGGTGATCTATGGGACTCTGTAGAGGGTCCCAGGCTGATGCCACCAGCAGCCTACTGGTGTAGTGGCAGGTCCCTTGTTTGCCCTGCTCAAATCTTTATCATCTTGTCTGCAGGGAAACAGTAATTACAAACTGAGAGATTTGTTACTGTAAGTAATTAGAAACAAGAACAGTTAAACTGTTAGCTGCTGAGACATAACCCCAGCTGTGTCTTCATGCTATTATGCACAACAGGAACCACTTCCTTGTTCACTCCACATGCACATGAGAAGTCATGCTAATGCTTCTGGTTAAATAGCAGAAATTTCATTTAATATTCTATAAGAAACATTGCTTTGGGATTTGATTTTTTTTTTTTTTTTCAGAATGCACAGTGCTGAGACGCCTATGCTTGTGAGAAAATTAACTCTGAATTGATTAGCTGCTCAGGGAGAAAGAAAGATGGAGAGGTGGAGGGTGAACCTCTTAGTCCCTAAGACTAAGATAAATAGGACAGTCTTTCAGAACAGCAAGGGTGTCTGATCCAGCTTGCAAGGGAGTGGGAGAAGAGGGGAAGAGTCACTGAGTCTATCTCACTTGGGGGAAGCAGTTTTTCAGTCTTAAAGAGCTATACCCCTCTGGTCTTGCAAGCCTGGGAGGCACCAAGCAGAGTCTGGCTGACTGCTCCAAACCCACAGTAAGGAGCTCATCAGCTTAAGCTGGTTTTAACCTGAAGAAATGTGATACGTTAAGGGCTTGTGTCGGCTTGGCCTTAGTTTGGAGGCTCCTTGTGGCTCTTGGCTTTGAGGCTGGATGAGGACTAGACCGTGAGCAGGGAGTATTTTGCTTCTGTTAATTCAAGAGGAGTATATGCTGCATGGTTAGGGTATGTGCTGATGCTTCCAAGACAAACAGACAAATGGTGCTATTGACTTGTAACACAAAGTATTTTATAAGCCTGTTACAGAAGCTCATTGATCTCAGAGCAATGACGGCTGGACTCTATACAATGAAAAATGTCATATCTATTAGACTTTCTCAAATTAGCTCTGTGTCCTGTATGCTTGACTCCTTCTTTTACTGCTTAATGTGTAAGAAATCCTGTACTGTCAACACTGTTTGCTTGTACTAGCAAAGATGTTATCAGCTAAATAGAAGCTTATGGACTGCCTGTTTAACTGTACACTTTTACTTCAGACTAAGCCTGTTTGTGTAGTAACTTTTCTGATACTGTGCAAATGAACCAGAGAGAAATTTGAACCAGAAAAAATTGACAGTTTTGTTGTTTCAGTGTATTGTATTTGGGACCAATGTACCTGCTTGTGTGCTTGCATGGAAATTCTGATAAGCCATGAGAATATTCTTTGATGGTGGGAAGTCTATTTCTAATATGTGGCTTGCATGACTGATGCAAAATAAACTAGTACATCTAGAAATGCTTACATCTATTATTTGCTGACAGCTAATGCTCAGCATAGGATAAGGAACAACAGTCAACATCACAGGGAGATGTAATGATGGGTGTTATTGTTTGTATAGCACAGTCTTGAATGAATTCCAACTTGGTGTAGCATTTCCCTTTCTCCTCTTCCCTTAGCAGTTGGATAACAAACTAGATTTTTTATTAGTGGTGGAGTACAGAACTAGGGGGTTGGAAAGACCTTTGTAATGTTGTCCAGGCTATCCCTGTGCCCTGGGGAGTGTTATGTGAGATAGATTCTTGTCTCACTTGTTCTTGAAGACCTACAGCAATGAAGACACTGCCACTTCCTTGTGCAATCTACCAAATTGTTTTGCTAATTTTGCAAATTTGTGTTTTATAAAGTCTTTCTGTTGCAGTTAACAGATTGTCTATCATGGTGATCTGTTTTCTGCAACAGAACAGATTTGTGTTTTCTGTTATCTTATGAACCCAAAAGTTATTGAAATGCTCCTTTGTTAAGCATCCTCCTCTCTCAGCAGCACAAACCAAGTCCTTCCCCATAGGCCACATGCCCTAGGTCTTTCACTGCTCTTCTTGCACGCATATGGATTTTCTGCCTGTAATTCACTACTCTCTGTCTTGAACTATGTATCCAAGAGTTATGTAGCCCAAAGCTGCATGTGGTACCTGAGTGGAGGCCTTGGTAAGACTGAGGTGTTGGAAGGATTTTTTTTTTTTTTTTGGTCCTCTACTCTGTTCTGTCATTTAGTACCCTCAATGGTATTCCCTCCTGCTCAGTTTGCCATAGGTTGCTACTGCCATGGGTCTGCAGAATGGCTGCTTGGCCAGTTGGCCACTGTCTTGTACTGGTGCAGCTTGTTATTCCTGCCACCTACCAGCCTAACCAGTTAGGTTTGCAAACTGCTTGAATGCAGAGTCCCTTCACACTCCCTTGTGGGAGACGATTTTTCAAAACCCCTGAGGGATGTAAGAAATAAATTATGATAAGCTCTGCACGATGTTCTGCATGGTAACAGTGTTCCAGAAAAACTGTCTAATTTGGTGCTTCCATGGATGCTGCTGAATCTTTTCCCAAGCTGAGGCAAGGCATAGCTTCTTACTACAGTTTCATGAAATCGTCTTCTTCCCATCTCGATGACCAAGTGGAAAAGGGCAGTGGAAACTCAAAAGAAGAGAAGAGGGCATGTACAGGAGCTGGGTCTTATGGACTTTTGAGTTCTCCCTGGAGCTCAAGAATTTTGTGCTTTGGAGTGAGCTCTTAAAATAGTGCATCAAACAGCAGTGTGACAGCTCTGTTATGCTACAAAATAACATTACACTGGTTTTGTAGAGAGCTTGAGACAAAAAAATAGGATATCAGAAAGAACTGACAAGTCTGTAACCTGACAGAACTACTCAGAGGGACTGTTCATAGGTTAGGATAGCTGGAGAGTTAAACAAAACCATCCTGCCTCAAAAATAATAAAACTGCGTTTCTGCTGATGTGTGGTGCAGTCTGCTTCTTCATAAAGCCCTGGGTTCCTGTAGTTGTGATGTCCTTCTGAGCAGTTAAAACACCTTTTTCCTTCAACGTGTTGTACATGTGCAAGTAACATTTTGTCTAAAAAAATCCAAGGATGCAGATGGTTTATGAAATTATGCAGTATTTTTACATGCATTGTGAAATCTGTATACTTTCATTTGTCTTCTTAAAAAAATAATGCATGAAAGGCCTCTTCCCCCTTCCTCACTTCTTTTTCTTTCATTATTATACTTCAATTTCTTCAGGAAAGAGGCATGTAGTGGGTAGAACGTGTAGTGAGCATCATGTTTCCTCAATTTTTCTTCCACAAATGCATAACTTACATGCTACGGGCTGGGAGGCACACAGGAAGAACAGAAATGTATTTTGCCCATGTAGAGCATATGCAAAACTTCATTCTTCATCTTGCCTGCTGTTTTGCACCAGAAAGTGTTGTTTCCTTATGATCCCAGTAAAAAGGCAATCAGCCTCTGTAAAGTAACATTTAAAGTGCTATTTATTAGAGCTAACACAATAGAATATAGATAATTTTGCATTCCTTGAAATGCTGAGAACCCTGAGTTGTGGGGCATCCGACAGGCCTCTGGTGCAGCGTGCTGTGCAGATCCTGCCCGTGGAAGGGTCACCCTGTTTTTTGTTATTCGAGCTATTAACAGGATTTTCTTAAAACAATTCATCATTTCATTCACCAAACTACTTACCATTTCTGCTGTCAAGCAGGAAGGATGTGCACACAAGAACTTCTTGCTGCACTGTCAGATACAGGGAAGGCCATGCAGGTGGTGCGCTCACTGGCACTGCCTGGTGGCTGCCTGCGGGCTCCTCTGCTATCACCAGCTGGCTAAGTTTATCCTGCAGCCAGGGATTTATCCACAGCACAGCTGGTTCACTGCTGCGCGGGTCACTACCTCCTGAATGTACAATGGTATTCTGGTGAAGATAACTGCATCTGCTGGTCTTGGGAATCTTCCAGTATCTCAACTCTAATGGGCTGTTTCCGTACAGATGTTCATGTTTTAGTTGTATCTTTTAAATTAGCCTGATTGGTTGAGACAGGGAGACCATGAAATTCAGCAGAGATGGCTGTGCACACAGGGGCTCCATGCTTAATCCTGTATACATAAGAGATGCTGGCTTGTGGGGACATTGCTGATGCTCCAGTGAACAGGCATGCTGCAATTTCTTTCCTTCTTCCTCCAAATTGTGAGGAGCTCAAAATCCTGTGAGGCCTACAGACAAGGAGGGGCAGTATGGTACCCAAATAACAAATTGCTCATTTGCAACTGCTCAGATGCATCCCCTTGAGCATTGCCCTGCATCCCCAGTGAGCCTTGGAGCTTGAATGTGTAACACCACGCTAGCCACAATGCTTTCTGACTGGAACCCAAATTAAAGGCAGCACTCACACAGCCTGAGAAAGTTGGAGAAACTTACTTAGGACAGGAATATGCTTTCCAGGGTCATAACCTGCCTCAGAGCTGGGTCTGTGCTGGCACGCAGGTCAGTAGGCCTAGGTACAGAGCTCAGGAAATGCTGTCAGGCAAACTGGTCCACAGAAAGCCTGAGCAAGGTCGGTTTCTACTTACACTTTGGGCAGCAACTGATCTTCTAATAGCTCCATCTATTTTGCCTCTATCAAATAAACATTTTCAAGGATCGCCAGGCAGTCATACTGATTTGACTTACTGAAAGAGAAACTTTAATCACTTCAGAAGAGACAGTTCTGGATAACTGGGATTTGGGGCACCTTATCCCAGATGTCACACCTCTTATTGTGTGGGCCAGCTGTCAAATGTGCACAGGTATCTCCTGTCATGTGCTGTTACCATCTGTGCCCTGCTAGTCCACAAGCCTGAGGAAGGTTAACTCCACAATAATCAGTCCCTACCTGTACTCTAAAACTGAGTGACCAGCACAGCTCAGTGAGGACTGGAAAAGGCGGAATGTATTAGAAAGTTTAAATTGTGGTCTAGGACTTCAGGATATATTCTTTCCTAGAGAACATTTAATCTTTTGTATAGATTTATTATTATCTCCCCTATCTTCATATTCTCTTTCACTGTGAAATAGGTTTAAATATCACTGGCTTTTTAAATAATTGTAATTAACGTCCTTAATAATTTTCAGAAGATCTGAAGTGGCCTCTGTACCCATTCATAGCCCATTTTGAAGAGGGTGACCTGATACATGCCCTGTGAGAACGTGCTGTATCTCAGACATCACAGTTCCTTTTCTCAGCAACAGAAGACAGCTGCAACTCTTTGCTCTGAAGTCAAATGCTACAGAACTCTCCTGCCTTTATGCAGGCTTAGTAAGAGAAACAAGGAAAGGTTTTACAAAAGATACAGGCATTTTCTTCGTTTCTTTAGAAATAATTAAATACATGTCAAAATACATGTGTCAGCATGCTTTATAACCCTAATGTACATCTATGTGCCTTTTGCAAAGTGCTACATGCTCATGGGGTTTGGATTAATTTCCTTTTGGTAGTTAACAAACCATTTCTTAAACGTGCTAAAAGGTAAGTAATACTAAGACAAAATAATAAAGTTCTTCAACAGTAATTATGGGGTCATTACAAAAAACTATATGTATTTTTAGAATTTACATTTTGAGAAAATCCTGTTTGCATAATTTTGGTTCAAGAGATTTCTGTTTAGCAGAAATCTGCGTTGTGCATCTTCCTTGGCCTAGAACAAGTTTCGAAGTAAAGACAGGCTTTTTGGCTTTCAAATTTAAGGAGGCTAATTGATAGCATCAGAGATCACCGTGCAGCTGAAGATGAAGTACATCATCAGACATAACTTCCCAAAAAGTAACTGAATGCTACATCTGCCTGACAAGTATTGAAAAAGCTACATCATGAGTGTGTTGTAATCCATGTTTTAATTTATTCTGCAATTGCATTCAGAATATAAACACAATCTCTTAAGTGCTGAACAGTCAGTTAAAACCACAGTTAAGACAGACTTTGACTTTCTGAACATAGGCACAATTTGACTGGTTTCAATAGAATTATGGCTACTTTTACAGCAGTAAACTTCCTAGGTTGAATCACCAGCTCACACCATCAAAACAGTTCTGGTTACTTCTGATTACTGGAGGAATTATACATTCTTTTCATGTTTTATAAATTAATCATGTTTCATGTTTATAAGTTCATCAAATTTGAGATCAGGGCTTGTGCTGTTCCCAGAGTATCTATCTGAAGTACTGGTTCACCTCCCAGCAGGCTTGGGCTGCCCCCAAATTGAACTTAGCCCAATCTCCATTGTCTGCCTATGTTAATAAAATAAGGAGCACAACTACAGGCAAGGTTTAATGCTGGAGCTTTTAGATGAGGAACAGCAGCTAATCATGAAAATTGTCTTACCTTTAGCCACCTTTCCCATCCACACACAGAGCATCTAGTTAAAGTGACAAAAGACTGAACTGTCATATTGCCTAAATCCATGAAAAAGTAATTTAAATAAAAATACTAGTTATATAAAAAATTTTATGTGCCTCTATATACATGCTATTTCCGTAGCAAAAACTGGTCTCTGCTTTTCTTGGGCATCACATTCAGAAATCACTTTTGGATAACTATATTCCACTATATTAACTGAAACACTCTTAAACTCGGATACTGGCAAACCTCACAAACTTGCAGAAATTCTGCTGCTGTGAGGATGACAGAAACCTAGGTATTTTGACAGGTATTATATGACAGAATACCAGGTAATTTACTTTGTCTCCCACTACCTCCAAATAAGCAAAACATGGGTTCCTGCAGTTTGTCCTTTCAACTGCTTTCCTGTTTTCACTGTCTTGCCTCCATCTAGATTGTCCACTAACTTAGGAGGAAAACAATGCCATAGAGGGAAAAGAGGTTCTGATTGGGTAAGTACTTGATTTTGTGGCTTTCGTGGTTCTGAATGTACTCTGGCTAAAGAACAGCTCTGCTTCAAGATCTAACATTCCTCTCAATCCTTAGCTATATAAGAAATTTTCAAGTTTTGTTTCCAAATAAATATAACACAGTATGAATCTGGACATCTTTCTTCTAGTTCTGTACTACTCCATTTTTTTTTGGAATAATGACTGTAAGGGTAGCAGCTATGCATTGCTTCAGCAGCATAATCAGCATACACTGTCAATCATTGCACTCCTAATCACAACAATTTTTAGAAGCCTCAGATTCCCCAAATAAATCCTTAAAATTTGTTAGCATCTTCCATGGCTTCTCCTCTTCTGAAAACTGGAGAATCGTACTGTGTTCTTTTATTGATTAAAAAAAAATTGCCTCCATGCTCTGTTTCCAGTGTTATTTGAACGTGCAGATTCATTGGCAGAAGCAACAGACTATGTCTGTTAGAACACACAAAACCAGTTTAATTGGTGCTTAAGGAATAAATTACTATAATACAAAATAGGCGGCCTGCTTTGCTTTCAGAAACTTTAATTCACAAAATCTTTCTGTTTCCAGGCCTGTTACTGAAAACAACTCTGGTAATACAAAGGAAACCTTCACAAAGAAATTTTTATTAAAATCATCATACTTAAAATATGGTAGCAATTTTCTTCCATTTTAACACAAGTTCTCTTTTCTTCAGCTGTTCTGTGTTTCATCAGTCTATCCTCACTGAAAGCATAAAAAGCCATTTCACTGAACACTAAATAAGGACAGATGCTCTAGAGGTGTTAGAGCCCTTATAATGGGCGTTTGGAAAAGGGATCTATTAATCTTTTCTGCAGTGCCTAGTGTTGTACAAACATCATCCTCTAAGTGTCTTGTGCTCCCTTTTGACCCATTTGAAGTGCCTCTGTGCAGATTTAAAACGGGCTTTTTACAGAGCAATGGAATATTTTTGTCTATATACATCTGTATCACAACCCCTCAATCAGTCCCAGCAGTTTTAAAAAAAGAAGACATGAATATGCAGATTCACTATACATATAGTCTTTATAACTTGGGAAGAATAAATAGGGTACACTTCACACAGCTTCCTCTATAATCATGTCAGCATTCATCCCACAGGCCACTATTGCTAGGCCTTTCATACTTGCCTCTGTACCAGTACTAGAAAGGAGTGGATCATAGCATTTAGGAAAAACTATGTCTGCTGACACTGATTCCTTACTGTCCTTGGTGGTGAACTTCCAGTACTGTGGGGGAAACAAGGAATATAGAGAAGATGGGAAGAGTAACCAAGAAGTTTAAAGGGAACCACAAAATACACACAACCCATCAGGGAGTTGCCATTTTCTGCCTATGAGGACACCAAAGGCTGTTAGACGCCATTGTTTTTAACCATCTTAAACAGTAGTAAACGCCTTAATACATGAAACACATTCGAAGAGCCTTCGCTGTATCTGGTGTCATGTTTTTTCCTACCTCTTTGCTTGAGCAATGAGAAATGTCTTCACTGTTCAGAGTTCAGCTACAGTGGCCAGTGTCAAAAGAACCAATATTGCAGGGGAACAATTTTAATCTGATTTTTTTTTGAAAGTTCATTGGATTGTATGCATACAACTGCCCCCAAAATACTAGGGCTCCAAGGTACCCTCCCTAACTACTATGCACATAAACTTCCCTTTACTAGCACTCGTAAAACATAGGATAATTACAATCTCGTCTGTGCAAATGATGCATACCAACATTAAGAGCTCAATGTCAGGTTTTAAATAGAATTCAGGTTCCTAGCAGCACATACAGTAATCCTTTGAAAGCCCGTGCTATGTACCTGTCAGCATCACTGGGTGGTTAAATATCCTTTAAAAAGTTGACCCTCCATTCTCCAGCAGATCTGAACAATTCAGGTTTGAGCTTTGGCCTTCAGTTGATCATGTTTTAAGATGCCAGTGCACCAATGCCTATACCTGAAGTAAGTAAGCTGTCCTTTCTGTGCTTTAGTAATTGTAGGATTTTCAGTTAAGGAAGATGAAAAAAAACCCCATACACAATAACATGCAAATTTAAGTTAAAAATTCTTTAGAAGTGCAGAGTATCACAGAATATCCATAGGAGGCTTGCTATTTTGACAACTGTGTAAGTAAAAGCTCACTAAAAACTATGGAAAGACACCTGAGGACTTAAATGAGCTTTGGATCAGCTGTAAGGGCATTTCTTTAGCTATGCACCAAGACTGTTATATACAACAGTTAAGTAGGTTACAGTTACAATCTTGAAGAAATGCCAATAATGAATACTTATTTTTGCTAACAACAGCAAATAGCTTTCTTACGAATAGTATCACTTAACAATCTAGCTATGTAATATGCCTACGATAAATCAATTTTTTAAAGACAAATTACAGATGCACCTGTACAAACAAAACAAATCAAAAATTTTAAGTAAATATAAAAATATATATATTACAAAATTACATCTTCAGTGAGATGCTGCCTGTACAGTGACCTGCACCAGCAAAATGCTGAGGACTCCACTCTCAGTACTTCTGGTGATAAGATGCATTTTTCAAGCCCACACACACATCTTCTGTTTTCTACCTAGGAAGCCAGGGCTTTAGAGACTCAGACTACTCCTCACACAGCCGCAGAGTGCTGAGCAGGAAACAGAATCTTGCACTGTGAATTAGGAATGTATGCTAAGTATCACATCAAAGAGTACTTGGTAAAGTTGATTGGATTCCTCAACATAAAGGTTCAGGTAGCATTCAGGAACAATGTTACTCACCTCTTAACTCAGTAGCTAATCTAACCTAAGCTAAACAATATAATTTGATTGCAAGAAACGCACAGGCTTTTGAGTCACTGCTTGTCCCTTTTCAGTGCCTTTTTGAGGTCAGAGTAGAAATTGGCCAAAGTGCTAGACATGGCAGTGTCTACTGCAGACTGTGGCAGCATCCCTCGGAGTTCAGTCTGAATATAGCCTGTCAAAAGACTGTGGCTAGGATAGTCCTTAAGAGGGACACAGAACCAACCACAAGGGTGATTGAATCCACGGACAAAGTTAGGTCCCACCTCTCCATGGTCTAGACTTACACCTATCAAGGAAAACAAACAAAAAAAGGTAAATTAACTTGAGACAGATAAAAAAATAAAGGTACAGTAAATGTAAATCTGTACATTTCTGCTTGGGCAACTGAGTAGAAGTGACAGTCACACTTCAAGTTTCTGGGTAATTTCATGCATGGAAGTTGTCTGCTCTTTATCCAAACTCCACAACAGACAAGAAAAGCTTGATAAGCAGAAATACTGACATTAAAAAAGACATTCCTTCCATTTACTAGCAAGCTGAGCAAATTATTACTCCACCCAGTTTGCCGTAAGAGCTGAGCCAGAGCACTCAAGTTGTCTCTACCACTCCTGTACCACAGCTGGCATAAGTGAAACTTGGCACACAGGGATGGCTCATGGGTAAACCAGTAACTTGTATACTTCTTTAAATCTGTAAAATGTTAAAATACTTTTGAGATATTTGTTGGATACTATCTTACACTATTTTTGAATGCTTACTGCAGAACTAAACTTAATTTGAAACAAATCTTAAGCCAAGCAGCTTTTGCAAAATAAGAATTAAGCAGATGATGCCTTACCACATGTTAGAAGCCCATCTTCATAGGTTGTAGTGTAAGAGAAATCAACAAACTCCCTTGGTGCTATGATGTTCCAGAGCTGGCCAGCAGTGGTGTAGCGCATCACACAGCAATTCTTGTTGAGTCACAGAATGAGGAGGGTAAGAAAACAAAAATATTGTAGTATAATGAATACAGGGAAATCTATGCTTGTAGGCAGCTAGCCTTTTCCACAAAGGTCACAGCCTTTGTCAACTACGCTGTGCAAACAACTTCAGTGAGGTCTGAATGGCTATGGCATTTTCAGTCTAAATGCTGGAAGTTTGTAAGGACTTGCAGTCTGCAACTGAGACCTGCAACGGCAGAGCATATCTGGTACCTTTAAACCATACTGACTAAAACTAGAGAGCTCTGACATACCTGAGAACTGAAAGGCATGTGGCTTAACCATTACTTAGGGAGTCTGAAAGGACAGTGAATAAATTGCAAGAGGCCTCTCTTGGTACTAAGATGCTCTGTCAACTACTTTCAATCCACCAAGTGAATAATAAAACAATGCAAACAAGTCTTCAAAAAAGGCTTTCTTAAAAGATAATAAATCTTCCTTAAGAGCCAGAGCAAAAGATTAACCCTGTTAAAGCCAGACATCCACAGGGTTTTGAAGCCATACTGAATGTCCCCAGTAACCAAACCAGCCCTTCTGTAATCAACTTCCAATCTACCTTTCTTTAGCAAGTCCTGCCCCTCAGTATGAACTATTTTGTCTCCCAGCACAAAGCCCTGTCACACAGTGAAGTCAGCCTTTCAGGAAGAGGGAGAAGTTCCAGCTTCTATATGTGTGGATTATTAATACCCACAATTTCATTTGCTGTGGAACAGAAGAAAGTAAGCTCTATGAAACAGCTCTGGCATACGAAATATCACACTGTAAGTCCCTATATGAATTTTATCAGAGGCTACCAGAACTCCCAGGTCTGAGAGAACTGTGACTGACCAAATTTTATTTTTATTTTTAGCACTGATGGAAAGATGAACTTTGAGCTTCAGAATAGGACTGTGCAGCCAGAAAGCCTCATCTAAGGTCACCCGTTGCATCTTTGCACAATATCCCACATGCATGCAGAAAACAGGCAGAAAAATGTTAGTATTTGTTAGAATGACTACTCTGCTGTACTGCTAAATTCATGTATGCATCTATGCACATTTCCCTTAAGAATCTAAACGAGTCTTCACCTCTTCAAATGTTTCCATGATGTCCATTGTAGTCATTAAGCTGTCCCAGTCTAGCCTATAAGGTCCAGGGCGGATATGATCCACTATTCTGTTAGTAACATCTTCCACCACTCCTTGAGCTTTGTAGCTAAAGAAACACATGTTTACATTTAAAAGTGAGAAATTCTTAATAAATATTCCATTAATTTGCAACAGCACAATTACTATAACACCTTGGTACCTGGACTTATGGTGAATGGACAATTGTATTGTACAGAAAGAGACCTATGGGTGCATTTATTCTTCTCTGCAATAAATATTATTCTGAGAAACTTTGTCCTTATGCTGTAATCAATATTTTGTAAATGGCAAAGTTCTTCCTCAGATAAAAATCATCATGTTTATTTCTCTAACAATTTGTTATTTTGCTCTTCTTGCTGGCAAGGGAGTCCACCAAGGACAAGTAAAACTAAAAGCAAAAAGAGAATAGGAATACAACAGGAAAAACATTTTTCATAAAGTAGAAGTAACAGTAGTAGAACCAAGCTAATGAGAAACTATGTTATGCTTTGATGGCATATGAGTACAAAATAAAATAATTTGGTATATGACATGACAGAACATTAATCTGTTGTCAGATATTTTTAGTAGACACCAGAGATTTTATTTACTTGAGTTACAGGGCCTCCAGCTCCTGAAGGGGGAGAATCCATCAGGACCATTATTTTCATTAAGCTGCTCTTATTAATAGTAGGTAAATAGTCAAGCAACAGAGTCATCTGTTCACTTGCACCATTCCCCATATTCACTCATAATTACCTGGCTGGAGCCAACGTCAGCTGTATGCTCAGAACTGGAGGACCAGATAAACATGTCAGTGGCTTCTAGGTCTGTAAAGTTCTTCGAAGTGTCCTTTATTTCACGAGATGTATGCACAACCCTGGAGTCTTCATCTGCATATAGCAGCCACTGCATTCTTGGCAGTGGTTCAAGTTACACAACCTGTTGATGCCAGTGTGCCTGTGGCCCTGCACAGAGTCAGCAAGACTCTTGGTGTCTGGGGGCATCAGCTCTTGCAGATTCAACAGGACTTAATTCCGCAAAGCGTTATCAGTATTTGAGATACTTTCAAATACACCTTTTCACTTTCTGTTGAAAGTGACAAGGTTGACTTTCTGTTTCTTCAGAGTGCTGTTTTCTAGTAACTATTTCTCTACCTAAACCTAAAGGTACCAATAGAACCCAGTGACAGAAACTCACACAGAAGGGCCTTGATGTCACACATCTTTCCCACAACACCACACTTGATATTTTATTCTATTGCAGTTGCATAGTCACTGTAACAGTCCAAGTACTGACTGGGTTCTCACTCATTAATAAGACTTTGGCCCTACTGAGCCTGGACATGATTCTGTGGTTTGCAGACCATCTTTCTACAGGTCTGGGCATATGTTCGTACCCAATTCAGCCAACAGGTGTTTTGTGGTGTGTTTCATATTTTTCACTGTTCGTTATTCTAGACGCCATGCAATGCTAAACCATCAAAGTATAACACTAAAAAGGCATAGTACAAGCACACTAGATGATCCACTTAACCTCTCCTATGGAGAACCTGTGTAGCTGAGGGCTGTATAAGCCACAATCTTCACTTCTAAATTGTACGAAACACATCTGTACAACCTTAAAAATTTATCTGCTCTGCAGGCAAACTTACAGGTATCCACTGAATTCCTCTGATGGTTTACGCCACACAGTTGCATCTTTCTGAAAGAAAATGGAAGATATTATGTTAATTGTCACTCAATACCATTATAAGACGTCCACAAAATGTTTCAGTTTTTCTGAAGAAAAGCAAACAACTTCACCATTAACTGTGGTTCCTCCCAAAGTGCTCATTGACGTGGGCACTTCTGTACACTTTTCTTAAGAACAGGAGCAGATGTTTCAGACATCTTTTACTTGTAATCTTCCATCCTTTCAAAAAAATCAGTTAACTGCCTTTCTCAGTGTCAAATGCTAGATGTGTGTGCAGAAATAGGGCTTTGCAGGCCAAGTCAGTTTACCATGAAAACAGACAGCATAACAGAACTGCATTACCAGGTAGAGCCTTTTAAATAAAAGGCAATGGGAAAGCCATTGTCTGGACACTATTTAAACAGGAAGACCACAGAACTTCTGCTTGCACTCCAGTAACATATGAACAAGCAGATGTATGCAGGAAGTGCTGACAGTGGCAGACAATAAAGTTTAAATTACCCTTCTCTCCTACATACCTGATTAGAAGTGTCTGGAAAGCAGTAGTTTATTTTTTTTAATTTATATTTATTTACATTATTATTT
>NW_010141198.1:0-492 GCF_000699245.1 Pterocles gutturalis | reverse complement strand
TAAGATTTTTTTTATAAGCCTTTTTTTTTTTTTTTTTTTTTCTTTTTTCAGATTCTGATATCAGTTTTAGCTATATGGATCTTTTTTTAACCTGGTCTGTTTGGGACAAGTCATATGGGTTGTGCTTTACCCATTCTTGGCTAAAAAAATATGTCTTCAAAATAGATGTTTTTGTTCATTATTTCAGAAATAGAATCTGTTGTTACTTAAGAAAGAAATTGCAGAAATCAAAAACAAATAAAAAACCCCACCTGTAGATGAATCTTAGCCACACAATTCCTACAGACCTAGGATACACACTGTTTTGCTTTCTTGTTTGTCCCAGGTCTTGTCTCAGTACTGTAGTCTGCATGTAAAGTTGGCTTTCAGCTTTTATTTCCAGTGCTACAGTAGAGCTCAAAAGGATTTCTCTTCATCCTTTCTGGACCTTGAGGAGCTTTGTCCTACCCATCACTTGATAATTTCCTTTCTGGCATTCAAGAGCACTTATTA
>NW_010141197.1:5163-5809 GCF_000699245.1 Pterocles gutturalis | reverse complement strand
ACGAGACAGTTTCGGGGGGATCCATGCTGAAGCCCCTGCCTTGTTGAGGAGCCTGGCTGGGTGCAAACCCACACCTCCCCCACCCCGCGTCGCCTGAGGAAGCGCTGGCACCTTGACAGGATCAATATGGCCTCCGCCAGCCTCCCGACTCAGCTTCCACTCGCCAGCCGCCACGTCTTTTTTTGGTCTCCCCCCCTGCCTCCTGGGAAGGAGATACTGTGCTTGGGGGGGGGGTGGGTCAGGCTCTGGGACGCCCAGACCCAGGTCCTCATCCCCTGCTAGAGGGTCTTGCTTTCTGCCACTGCCAGCTGCTGCCGGGACTGCTGCCACTCACCCAGGGGTGTTTTCTGCTGGTACCCTCAATGCTGTGCTGCTGGAGCCATGTGTTTCACCATGTCCCCCCTGCCTCTCGCTCGTGCAAGTCCGAACTTTCGTGATGAATTCGGGGAGATCAGCAATTTTTCTCCCCAAAGCTGCAGATCTTTCGGGCACTGGCATACGGACCAGGAGGAGGCAAGTTTTCCTCACCTGCCTTTGTGGGACAAAATCAGAAGGGCACCTCCATCACTGCAGAAGTCAGGACAGCTCTCACCATCTCGCATGCACCGAGTCCTTATGCGTAAGCCACGAGCGGCTCCCGGGGACG
>NW_010141197.1:3882-5140 GCF_000699245.1 Pterocles gutturalis | reverse complement strand
CGGGTACAGAGTCCCGGGCACCAGGCAAGGCACCGGGCCAGCACGGCCTCCCAGACGCTGGGCTGATGGAGACAGTGCCAGCGGCTGGGTACATGACACAAGCATCTGAAAAGGGATGCTGTCACCTCCATCCCGCTGTGCGCCTTTGGCCCAGGCATTATGTTTTACCTCGGAGCCTTCAAGAGAGCAGGGCTATTTCTAGCTGCCTCGCCCCCGTACCCACGCGTGGCACAAGGCACGGGCAGTGCCACCTCACCTCCCTCCTGGCGCCTCAGGTAGGAGCTTCTCATTTGCTCCTCGGACACCGCATCGTGGCCTTGGGCCAGTTTCCTGTTGCACAGCCGGCTTGGTTTCCATTCCCATCCCTCCCGCCTGACGCGCCTGACGGGGTTTTTCCGCTGCCTGCTGCCCTGGGACAGCTCCCACCACTGCTGCTTGCAGGTTTCCCACCTTAGGGGGGGGGGAAGGTCAACCCCT
Organism: Pterocles gutturalis; assembly: GCF_000699245.1. Taxonomy (NCBI): domain Eukaryota; kingdom Metazoa; phylum Chordata; class Aves; order Pterocliformes; family Pteroclidae; genus Pterocles; species Pterocles gutturalis. The sequence goes on along the minus strand of NW_010141197.1, from coordinate 4,663 downwards.
TCTGCACCTCCAGACGTTCGTCATGGTCCTGGTCCGAGTCCATGAAGAGCGACCGGGCGCAGAAACCCCACTACCTCCTCCCAGATGGAGACACCTGAGTCCTCGCCCAGCTTCTCCTGACACCCTCATGCCTTGGCCACCTCCAACACAGCTTCTCATCCTGGCTTTGTCTGCTAGTCCAGGGGGGAAGGTCAACCCCTTCTGCACCTCCAGACGTTCGTCATGGTCCTGGTCCGAGTCCATGAAGAGCGACCGGGCGCAGAAACCCCACTACCTCCTCCCAGATGGAGACACCTGAGTCCTCGCCCAGCTTCTCCTGACACCCTCATGCCTTGGCCACCTCCAACACAGCTTCTCATCCTGGCTTTGTCTGCTAGTCCAACAAGAGGAGCAGGCCCCCGAGTGGCTGCAGCTACCTGCTGCGTCCTCCCTCCCCATCCGCCTTCCTCGCGCAGGGCCTTATGGCAGCTCCTGCAAACCCCTCTCCTTCCTGCTCGGCTCATGCTTGGCACCCATCCCCGGCACTCACTCAGCCTGGCCAAACCCTGTGTTGAGTCAGGAACACCTGCCTGTGTTTTTCTTCAGGCCCCGGCTCTTCTGGGACGTCGGGTCCTTGGGGACCGCTGCGATCTAGCTGTGCCCATCGCACGAGAGCAGGCACGTGCTCTGGACCTCTCCCCCAAACCCTCCTAGGGGGCTTGCAGGTTATGGCCAGGGTTGCCCATGGGGTGAACATCCCTATGGGAAGATTTGGGTGAGAAGCAGCTTCCTGGGGGGCAGT
>NW_010141197.1:0-3871 GCF_000699245.1 Pterocles gutturalis | reverse complement strand
AAAACAGCCAGCGAGAGCAGGTTCCCTGGCAGCCTCAGCAGCTGAGCCCCGCTGATGCTGGCTTTTCATTCTCTGGGTCCCCCTGTGCTATTTGGGGTCCCAAAACCCTGCCCACTGTGCATCCAGCCATGCCAGGTGTTTCTGTGGCAACACTCCAGCCCACGGCCGTGCCAGCAGTTGATGCCCATGGTAGCAGGTGGCAGCGAAGACCTAGAAAAGGTGTTTGCAGGCAGCATGGCGAGTCGTCACATACTGCCTTGGCTCTCTGGGGGATGAGAGAGGGGACCCAGCTGGCAGCCGCGGTGTGCTGTGTGTCTCCTCCAGCACCATGCCTCTGCCCCAAACCTCACCGTCCCGCTCAGCTGGTGGCTGCCACCTTCTGTGTCCCCTCTAAGGGTTTGCTCCAGCTCACGGCAATGTCACTTTGCCTGTCACTCCATCATCTCTCCTCCAGTGGCTGTGCTCCTGTCTCCTCCCATTGCTCCCTGTCCCCTTGCCCAGGGCTTGCAGTCACTCTTCCCTTGGGCTTGCTGGGCGTGGGGCTTGGGCCTCCCTAAAGCAGGTCAGCCCCTGGGCTGGGGTGCTCTGCCAGGCCCTGGGTCCTGCTCCCACATGGGCACCTCAATTTCATGCACCAGTGTCTCCCCCAGGATGGCTTGGGAGCACCCCCTGCCACAGAGCCGTCGGCCTCCATTGTCACTGCTCCCTGATCTGCCTCTTCGCTTGGTATCAGGGCTTGCGCCAGGCTGGTTTGGGGGGAATTTGGTTGCACCCATTGGCACAACTGGGCTTGCTGCAGAGGTGGCTACACGCCCGCACGGGTGAGGCCGTGCTCAGGAAAGCCAGGCAGTAGCTAGGAGCAAGATCTTGCCCCAGCGACCTTCATGCATGGCCTTGTGTGCTGGGCATCCACGGCCACGGTGGTGGATGGAGACCTCACTGGTGCTGCTCGTTAGTTTTGTTGCAGAAAACCAGTGCAGGTTTCAAGCCACGTCTGCCCTGTGTTCCCCACCTGAAGCTGCACCCCGGAGCCATCTCAGTGCCACAGACCAACAGGTGACATAGGGAGATGTGGCCTGACCTTCCCAAGTCCCCCAGTTTTATAAAACCCTCAAAACCAGGTACAGTAAGACAGCAGCTCCTTAGCACAGTGTCACCCTCCAGGTCCACCCCCGCTGTACCACACTATCTGGGGATGGGGAGGGGGGTGCAGCCCCCAGGGACCCCGCTGGCTGGTGGCATAGCTCGTGGTGCAAGTGCAGAAGTGAGTCCAGGTGTTGCTGGTGTTGAGAGCTTGTGCATGCTTCCCACCTTAGCAAAATGGCTCATTAAGAGCTGCTCATGCCATTATTATTAATTGTTATCATCCACACACCCTAGGTGGTCAGCATGGAGGGCAGGCTTATGAGAAAGAGCACTGATAGATTTACCTGGAGAGGAAAAGTCACAGATAAAGGATTGCTCAAGCTTCATACATAGACCCAAGGGGAAAAAAAAAAAAAAAAGTAAAAATAGGTCAAATCGCATTGAACTTCCTGGTGAAACAAGCCTGTTTGAGTGATGGGCCCCAGGGACAGGTGAGAGCAGGCATCAGCCAGTGGGGAGGGGGCCGGCAAGCGATGCACCCTGGGGAAGGTGGGGAGGGGGGGCCGCCTCCCCAGGATGACAGCCTGTGCCCATGGCTTCAGGGGACCTGCCTGCCTCCTGCCCTGCCTGGGCACAGCCTGCCACCCACCCAGGCTTGTGCCCAGAGCTCCTCTGGGTGCAGCAGCCGTGGCCAAAGGAGGCTGGCTGGGCCCAGAGCTGGGGTCAGTGGGCTGCAGGAGGTCTCCTGGGGAGGTGTGGGGTGTGAATAGCTGCAGAATGGAGGTGCCATATCCTCCCTGGGCAGTCTGGTCCAGTGTTTGACCCTCCTTGCAGGAAAATAATGTTGTTTCTGCTGTTTAAACAGAATTTCCTGTGTTTTGGTTTGCACCTATCTCCTCTTGTCAGCCTGGCACTGTCCTCATTGCATCTTCCTTTCAGATATTCATATACATCGATAAGATCCCCTCGAGCCTTCTCTTCTGCAGGCTGAACAATCTCAGTGCTCCCAGGCTTTCCTCGCAGGAGAGATGATCCAGTCCCTTCATCATCTTTGTGGCCCTTTGCTGGACTCTCCAGGAGAGTGTCCATGTCTCTCTGGCACTGGGGAGCCCAGAGCTGGAGCCAGCACTCCAGGTGTGGCCTCACCAGTGCCAAGATCACCTCCCTCGGACCTGCTGGCAACGCTTTGCCTAACACAGCCCACGAGATCATTCACCGCCTTTGTCCCAAGGGCATGTTGCTGGCTCATGGTCAGCTTGGTGTCTACAAGGATCCCCAGGCCCTTTTCCACCAAGGTGCCTTCCAGCTGGTCAGGCCTCAGGTATATACTGGTGCCAGGGGTTGTTCCTCCCTCATTGCAATTTGTTCAGTTCCATGAGAGTCCTGTTGGCCCATCTGGAGATTAAGTGATCCCTTGGTTGTTACCCAAAGCTCCCTGAGAATGACGTGAAATGAACCCAGAGAGTGAGTGACCCTCCTTTGTAGCTTTGCTCTTGCCATTGCCCTGTGATGTTAATTGGATCCAAACTGGGAGGGAAATGTCCTGGGAACAGCCCTTTGCCCCCCCCCCCAGGCATCTGCACCCCTGGGCATAACGCATTGCTTTCCCCGTTGTTCTCATTGCCTTCTCTGGCAATTCCCCGCACTGGGTTTACTGAGCTTTTGAGCGCTCTGGAGCCATGAGCTGACACATCCACCAAGTCAGGATTATTCCCCACTTCCTCTCCAATTTGCATTTATGCACATTGAGTTTAATCTGCTGTTTTATCGTCCAGCCACTTGCTAATGGTGAGCTCCTGCCACAGCTCCCGGCGTGTGTCTATGAGCCAGCCAGAGCCTTTGAGATGCGACGTGTGCTGACAGCGAGCTGGGGATTAGGGAGCCGAAAAAAGCCCTGAGTGGACACTCTTGAGCCCTTGCAGTTATGCAGGGCCAGTCTCTGCAGGGAGAATAGTGGGTCTCCTCCGCACGAAGCCCCACGCCAGGAGGAGCATCCCATCCTGCCCCAGGACTTGCTGCCAAAGGCCACAATGCCACATGGGCATGCCCTGCGCTGGCACCGCTGGCATGCCCTGCTCCGGCACTGCCAGTGTGCCCTGCTCCAGCACTGCCGTTGTACCCCACTCTAGCACTGCTGGTGTGCGCATCTCCAGCACCGCTGGTGCGCCACGGTGGGACTGCAGCATCTCTGTCCATGCATGTTAAACGAAATAGGGCTTTATCTTATGTAACAGTGTTTAATGTTTAATGCTGTTACTTATAAGGAGGGCGTTACGCACAGACAGTGCATGCACCAGAGGCTGCTGCTAGTTCATCCTCCTCCCCGAAGAGGTGCAAGAAGCCTCTCTAATCCCTTCCTTAGGGTCTTCTCTGCTTTGAAGGAACTCAATGGAGGTGTTGCCTCCTCTCCCGACTCTCCACCAGGCTCTCGTTCCAGGGGAGCATGCCCCAAGGTGTTGCTCCAGCTGCCATCAGTTCAGGTTCCTCCAGTTCAGCTGGTCGCACCCTTGCAGCCCACTCTGAGCTATGCGTCTCCCTTGCCGCCCTCACCCACTGATGCTCCCAGCCCCAGGGGATCTCAGCCCCAGCCAGACCCCAATTCACTGCTGGCGGGAGAGGCTTGCCAGCCCCTGTGCAAAAGCTGGGTTGGGAGCCTGGGGCTGCTCCTTGCTCCCAGCAACCATTTTCTAGCCCCAGGCTGCCTGGCTCTGCCTCCAAAGAGGGGGATTCAGAGCTGGGGGGGCTGGGGTGCATTGGTGGGGCTGGGGGAGCGGGGTATCACCTT
>NW_010141196.1:1769-1994 GCF_000699245.1 Pterocles gutturalis | reverse complement strand
TGAGAGCTGGGGACCGGCGTCACCTTGGGGCAGCCTCGGTGCAGTGCTGGGACGACCCTGCTGTCCCCCAGGCTGCTCCTCACCGCAGCTCGGGCCTGTCCTTGCAGATAGATGAGCTCTACGAGGCTTATTGCATCCAGCGGCGGGTCCGCCGTGCAACATGGTCAAGGCTTACAGCGCAGGCTCACCGGGCAGCCGGGAGGCACGCGAGAGCCTGGCCGAGGC
>NW_010141196.1:0-1734 GCF_000699245.1 Pterocles gutturalis | reverse complement strand
AGGCAGCCGGCTGGGGTGGGCTGGCAGGGGGCTGCATCCTGTGGGTGGCTGCTGATGGGTGCTGTCCTTCCATCTGTCCCCAGAACATGTGCCTATTGGAGAACGAGCTGGAGAGCCAGCTGGGCGAGTTCCACGTCCGGATGAAAGGTAACACGTCCCGCTCCATCCCTGGCCCCCTGCCTGCCTGCTGCCTGCTGACCACCCTCTGCCTTCTCTTGCAGGACTGGCGGCTCTGTGCTGGTGACCAGTACGAGGTTGGTGGGACCATGTGGGCTGGGATCTGCTCTTCTCCTGCCCTGTGGTCCTTGGGGTGCCTGGGGGGCTGTAGGTGGGCACTGGTGTGGAGGGCGTGTTGCAGGGCGGTGGTGGGTGGCAAGGGGATGCACAGAGAGCACCCCTCACCCCAGCGCTGCGTCTGCCCCATCCCCACGCCTCTGCATCCCCTCTCCAGATCTTCATGAAGTACGGCCGGCAGCGCTGGAAGCTGCGGGGCCGCATCGAGGTGAACAGCAAGCAGGTGTGGGACAGTGAGGAAATGGTTTTCCTGCCCCTCGTCACTGAGTTCCTCTCCATCAAGGTACAGTGCAGAAGGGAGCAAGGGTGGTGTGGGGCAGCTGCCACCCTGTGTCCACGCAGGGCTTCCCTCCAGGATGTCACCTAAACCTCCCCCTTGCTGGGGTGGGAGGAGGCTGTTTGGTGGCAGTGGCATCCTGGCACACAGCGTGGATGTAAACAGCGTGCAGAAGATGAAGCCCATGGCTTCATCTTGTCCTCTCCTCTCTCTCCTTGTCCAGGTGACGGAGCTAAAGAGCCTGGCCAACCACGTCGTGGTGGGCAATGTGTCCTGCGAGACCAAGGACCTCTTTGCAGCTCTGCCCCAGGTCGTGGCTGTAGACATCAATGACTTGGGCACCCTCAAACTCAGCCTGGAGGTGACCTGGAAGTGAGTATCTCAGCTGGCATCAGAGGGCTGGGGGTGCCTGACACGGCATTGCAAGAAGTGCCCAGCGCCAGGCTTTCTCCCATCCCAAAACTGGGCTGTAATTGTGGAAAACCAGAGCTGGGCTGGATGGGGTCCTGCTGTCCTGCTTGCTGCAGAGCAGGGTTGAGACCCCCCGGGCTGGCACACCTCCCTCACCCCACTGCTCTCCTCCCCAGCCCCTTTGACAAGGATGACCAGCCCTCGGCAGCCAGCACTGTCACCAAGGCCTCCACGGTCAACAAGAGGTTCTCCACCTACAACCAGAGCCCGCCGGACACGCCGTCCCTGCGCGAACAGGCTTTCTATGTAAGTGCGGCACTGGGCAGGGCTGCTCAGGAGAGGTGGCGCGGGTTGGGGTCCACGCAGGGATGCGCCCAGAGGGTGGCACGGCTCGGGCACAGGGTGGGCAGCTCCTCTCCAGCCATCCAGCCGTGGCTCCCTGGCACCGGCACCCGCTCCTCCCGCACTCACAGCTCCTCTTCTCTCTACCCAAGAGCCCGGGGCGGGCGGCCGACAAGCACGGTTGGTCCTTGCTGGACATATTTCGGGAGACACTCTTCGAGAAGCTATCTCGGAGCTGCTCCTGCGGCGACGTCTCCTCGGCTGAGCTCAGGAGATGGCCGCAGCAGGGCCGTGTAAGTGCCAGGGCTGGAGCCGGCCAGTAGCGTAGCCCAGCGGCGTGGCCATCCCGCAGTAGTCGTAGCCGCTCCTTGTCTCCTCCTCCCTAGCCCTCGCTGCTCCCCAGAGGCCCG
>NW_010141195.1:9141-12993 GCF_000699245.1 Pterocles gutturalis | reverse complement strand
GGCTGCAGTTTCAGTTCGCTGCTGTTCTCTGATGAAACCCTGCTGCAAGGAGAAGCCGACGCATACCTGCCTGCGAGAGGACCCTGGGGACCCTGCCAGCGAGGGGACCCCAGGGACCCTGCCTCCTCTGCCACAGGGGCAGCGTGGCTGGAGCAACAGCCACACACAGAACACCATACCCCACTGACCACCTTCTCGACGGCCGGCCCACGTGCATGGAGGCCACCCTGGGCTGGGATGCTCCAAAGACAAAATCCTCCTCATCCCAGCCCTCCTCCTTCCCCGTTCAGACAAGCAGCCTTCAGTCAGTGCCCAGAGGAGCAGCCGGCTGCAAAGACACCAGCCCTCCTCCTCCACTGCAATTCCCACTGGGATTGCTGCCTCTGGGAAAACACAGCTGGAAACTTCTTCCCTGGAAACCTGCGAGCAACGTGCCTCCCTAGTGTGGCTGGGAAAAGTGTCTTTCTTGGGAATCTGCCCATGTCCAAAGGCAACTGAGTCACGGCCACTGTGCTGATGCTCCCAGGCTGCCTCCAGCGCAGAGTACAACACTTTTGCATCAGCCGCCTTCCCTCCTGCGCTGACTGAGAGCCTGGCAGCAACCCTGCTCCCTGCTACAGAAAGGCTATTTCCCCTGCGAGGGCATTAGAAATCTGTCTCGCTCTCCCAAGCCAACGCTGTCACCTCTGCAGACCTTCCCAGTGCCCCTGGGAATAGTCCCCCAAACAGATAAACCTCTGCAGATAAAAATAAATACTCCACAAATTGTGCCTGGAATCAAGGACTAGTGTAGTCTTGTTTGCTATAGCACGTATTCTATTTTTGATCATTCTTGCGATATGGAGGTCAAAATTCTAATTCTCTAGGGAATGCTAAGTCTAGCAATAGTAGTCAGCCCAACAGAAGAAAATCTAATTCTGAAATTATTTCAAGGAATTGGTAGGTTACAAAGTACTACCTGTATTACTGCATGTTTCCCACTCCAAGTTGGAGAGGGAGCTGCGGCTGGGGCCGGGGCAATGTAGTGCCCGAAGTGTGGTGGCCCTGGGGCGGGGGAAGAGCTGGGGAGGGTGCTTGCCCTGTGCTGCCCCCTCCCCACCCTCACTCCTCAGCTGGTTTTAGGGTACTCATAAGAGTCATCTGGATGTGCCTGCAAACCACTCGTTCAACCCATATGGAGGAGGAGAAGTAGCGTATGTGTTGATGGTAGAGTTTTCCCTCCTGGGGGCAGTCTGTGTCGACTTTAAGTTTTCCAAAAGAAAACAATGTGATGGAATTACCACCCAGCACCCATCTCTGCGTAGACATGCAATAAACAATATCGCGGCTCTGAGCATTTTTGGCTTATTGCACACCGGGTAAAAGAACCCTTCTTTAGGGACAACAGTGGAACACCTTATTTCTGTAAACTGTCTCTACTTTGGAATCCTCCCAGACAGATTAAATCTTTCCTGAACAAAAAGAAAGACCTACATTTTGAGAGAGGGAGGTTGAGTTCTCTCCTGACTGAAAAAAACGAAGAAGGATGTTTTGGGGAGAGAGAACAGGGCCATTCCTTTTGGGCAAGACAAACGGTGTCTCTCCTAGACAGGGTGTCATCTTCTGTGCTGCACCAGCCAACTCACAGCTCCTTGTGTCCTGACGAATACAGTCACCCCTTCTGAAAACCACTGATTACTTTTGCTCCTGTGTTTTTGGTCATTCCCTGCGTGACTCTCCCAGACTAAAGACTCTGGCAGGGAGAGGCGAGGGTAGCTCATTACTGGCATTGCCTGAAAGAAGGCAGGACACCTGGGTGCTGAGGGTTAACCCTGGCAGGCTGCGAAGCTCCACACAGCCTCTCGCTTAGGTTGGGGGAAGAGGAAAGGGAGAGTAAAAGGGAGCAAGCTGGTGAGTCCAGATGAAAATTGTTTCATAAGCAAAGGAGAAGTGGAGGAAGAGAGAAAGAAAAGAAAACAAAGCAAGTAACAGGGAGGCAAGAGGCAAGCACCTACCACAACCCTAGGGTAGCCCCAGGCCCAAGCCATTGCCAAGTGAAAGCTGGTTAACCTCCCAATACTCCCTCCGCTCCGTTTTTCTCGCTGAGCGCAGTGCGAAGTGGCATGGAAGAGCTCTTTGGGCAGTTGGGGTCATCTACCTGGTTGTGTCCCCCTCCCAACCTCTTGTGCACCCTCCATCTAGTCACGGGGGTGGCTGAGCAGGACACAGAGAAGGCCTCAAGGCTATGCAAGGGCTGCTCTGCAGCAGCCGAAACTCCGGTGTGTTGGCAGTGCTGTCCGCAGCACCACAGGAGCTGCTGTGAAGAAAATGAACTCCACCCCAGCCAGCCCTCGGGTACTTGGGAAAACAGGCAACGGGACCAACGACCTCTGAACACCTCCCTTCTGCCATACGCCGCAGAGATGCATGTGAACAGTGCCTGGGTGTCTGGGCAACAACGCTCCTGGGGCGGAGCGACAAGCTCGCCACCTGTCAAGCGCTCATCACGTTTGAGTACTACTGGTCTGAACAGAAATGCTGAAACGGCAATGAAAGGAATGAAACCATGTAGCCCTGAGCTTCCGGCACCCAGTATCTCCTAAATTCTGATAAAACTGAGCTTCCTACTAGTTTAAAAATAACAAAGAGCCTAAGGATTTTAAGCAGATGAGCGTGTCCGGGAAGAGTGGCAGAGCAGCTGGGCCTGCCCCTGCCATTTCAGCACTGTGGGCAATCACTAGCTTGTTGCCGCTTACCAGCTCTGCCCGCCACGCCTTCTCAAGATGGTGTCCTGGGGACAGTGGCTTTCTCTGAGCTGCAACTCAGGGCTACTCCTGGCATCCACATATATTTTCCCACGTCTGACCCTGCGGGGTCCTGTCCCTGTCCCCCTGAGGGTCCCCATCCCATCCCATCCCGGGGACAATGGGCGTGTGACATCGAGAGGCCACTGCCATGGCAGGCCACACGCATGCCTGACTAGGGCTCTATATGGCATGGGTGGCCTCCAGAGGAGGCCCTACCAGGGCCTCCCACAGCCCTCCCAGGGGCACGTGCAGGGCCAAGCAGCCCCTCCAGAGAGCCCCAGGGGCTCACAGGGCCCCACAGAAGGTGTGTAGGGCAGCTGCGAGGGCCTGGGGAGCAGCAGGGCTACCTGGGGCTCCATGTGGGGCCAGCAGAGCCCCTCCACCTGTCTGGGGAATGGCAAGGCTCTGCAGGGCCATGTGCAGGGGCCCTTCTTGGGGCCTGGAGGACAGCAGGGCTCCCCAGGGGCGCAAATGGGACCTGATGAGGCCCCTACAGCTGTCTGGGGGGCGGCTCGGCTCCGCAGGAGTGCCTGGGGGGCCTGGCAGGGTTCCCGGCGGGCAGCAGGGCTCCACAGAGCCCTGTGCAGGGCCCAGCAGAGCCAGTACTGTACGGGGGTGCCGAGGGGCCGCAAGGCAGTGTAGGAGAGGGAAGAAGAGCTCAAACAGCACGTGAAGTTCCACAGTCTTTTTATTAACGGCTGCAGACAAAGGGTGCCCGTTGCCTTCCTGGGTCTCCACCAAAGGCATTCCTCTCGCTGCTCTGCCCCAGCATTTGGCTGCTTCTTCGGGCTCCCTGGCCAGCACACCAATGGAGCTGCGGGCCAAGGCCCACCTGTCTCCTTGCCCATGAAATGGGGATCAGCTCTGCACGCAGCTCTAGCAGCACAAACAGCCATTGAGACAGGGGGGGTTAAAGTTAAAAGGGATCGAAAGAATAACTAATTGAGAAGAGCTGTTCGGACAGTACATGATGAACGTTTGCCGTGCTTGCGCAGACAGGATGAGAGGATCAAAGCTGTGATAATGGGGGAGGAACTGCTGACCCACCCGAGAGGAGAGCACACAC
>NW_010141195.1:7969-9014 GCF_000699245.1 Pterocles gutturalis | reverse complement strand
TATGAAGACTCATTTACTGCATCCTGTGTACCACCGGACGACCACCAGGGAGCACTACGCAGGCGCAGAAGGACTCTTTAGATAATTATAATACGAAACGGGGCTGGGCGGGGCTGGGTAATCAATATGAATAGATGGATTACGAAACTTAATGCATATGCAACATTTTGGGGAATAAATAGAGGGATAGGTTTTGCGAAAAGGTACGCATGTCTTTGGAGGAGCTATCCTCTATGCGTCTCAGCGCTGAATAAACTACATACCTACTTTACAACTTTCACGAGTTATGGAGTCTTTCCGCTTCACCATCTCCCAGGGCAAGGGTCCTCCTCCTCCATGCCCTCCGGCAGCGGTAGCACAGCGGCTTGCCAGCTGAATCCAGAGGGAGGCCTGTTGACTGCAACGTTCAGGACCAGCAGGGTTTGAGTCACCAGGGAATAGATCAAGGGGCTGCTGTCCTTCGCCTTGTCTTGAAAGGCTGGCATGGAAAGGAACAGAGCAGAGGTCAAAGCCCGGACCTGCAGGGACCTCCCCTCCAGCCAGGGCCACCCCTGCCCCCCGCAGCTCTTCCCACAGCCAGGAGTGAGGCAGGGGTGCCAGGACCAGCTGGAGGGTGCTGCCCTCCAATGCCCCACATGGCCCCAAAGTGCCCCTCTGCTCTGCGCACACCACCCCTCACCCGTGCAGGGACAGAGCCCTCCCTGGCCGGGGCAGGTATTGGAGCTCCCTACCCAGGGTCTCTCTTCCCCCCTGCCAGCCCCTGCAGACACCCCACTCACCCGTGTAGATGACCTGGAGCGTCTGCTGGCACCCATCCCCCAGCTGCCGCCCTGCGAGCCCTAGGTACACACAGCCCGTCACAGACCCTGCTGGACTCACCGAGCCCATCTCCTCCCCACCGGCATGGTTGGCCTGGCCCTACGCCCTCCTCCCCCTGGGCAAGGCAGTGCCCAGGGCGGTCCCATGAGCGTGAAGCCCAAGAAGGCTGCGAAGGACCCAACAAGGATCCCCCCAGCCCCACTGCATGAGCAAGGAAGGGTGGGAG
>NW_010141195.1:7648-7926 GCF_000699245.1 Pterocles gutturalis | reverse complement strand
CCCCCCAGCCGGCTGGCGACTCCGGCACCAGCCATGGCTGGGGCTAAGCTGCCGCGGGGCAGGGAGGGACCCAGCGGGGTTGTGGCTTACCAATGAACCTGATGGCCTCCTCGCACAAGGGCTCCTGTGCACTCTGCAGGTAGGGCAGGCTCTGGTGTACGTACTCCTCCACTCTGCCACTGTCCTCCATGAGCTGGAGAGAGCACAAGGGGAGAGGGTTGGTGCAGGGCTGGCCTCCCATGCCTTCTCCTGCCCGGACATCCACGACGCCCAGCCAG
>NW_010141195.1:6675-7583 GCF_000699245.1 Pterocles gutturalis | reverse complement strand
CGCAGCTGGGCTGGGGCTCCATTGGCACCAAAGGGAGCCTGTGTGCAGTGCAGGTAGGCAGCGCTGGGCTGCCGCAGCGGGCAGGAGCCCAGCTGCTAGCCCCACGCACTGAGCACTGGGGGAGAGGGGCTTCTCCAGGCGGGGTGTGGGGCTTCAGGGCCATCCTTACCAGGCAGGTGCCGACTCTCCCATATATGTCCTCTGTCTCCAGCAGCTTCCTGAGCTGCCTCTGCTTCAGGAACTTGGCACCTTCAAGGAGGGCTTCCCGAGAGGCCTGCAGAGCAGCAGAGACTGGCAGATGGCACCGCCGCCCAGGGGACAACACCTGGAGGTGCCTGGGCAGAGGCAGGGTGGCGGCAAGGATTGGGGGTCCAAACCCTAGGCTCAGGCACCTGCAGTCACCACTGGGAAGCCCACGGGGGCTCCAGTGCTCAGGTCTTTGTGGCTGTGCACCGCTGTAGGGTCTGCTGGATCAGGCAGGGCAGGCGTAGGAAATGTCCCTGCCCACCTTCCCAGCTGCTGCCAGCTAGGGTGTCTGAGCCCTCCTCAGAGACTAGGGAGGCGGGCCCTGATGGAGGCACATTCAAAGGGCTTAGAAATCCCCACCTGAGCCACCCTGTGGTCCTCATCATGCAGGTGGAAGAACAGCGGCACCAGGCTCCTCCGCACGTTGTTCCTCATCTCCTTTTCACGGGTGCTGGCTGCAACCTTCAAGGCATCTCTGCAGAGGAGGATGGAGCACTCTCGCACGTAGCTGGAATCCTAGGAGGAGAGAAGGAAGGGGGGAGGACCTCAGTCCTGGCTGCTCCAAGCCCACAGTGAGCAGATGAATGCTTGTGGCTCTCCCTCTGCAGCAAGGAGAAGAACTCACAGGCCAGTGAGCACGCGCAGAGAGGGACACACCACCC
>NW_010141195.1:6377-6636 GCF_000699245.1 Pterocles gutturalis | reverse complement strand
CTCCCCCGCCCTATCTTTTTCATAGAGCGGCACCAGCATCTTGACCAGCTCCAGAGCGACAGCCGTCCGCCTGTCCACCAGGCAAAGCGTGTTGCTGAGGACAGTCAGGGCCGCCGCCTTGATGTCGCAGTCATTGTCCTGAAGTAGCTGCATGACTTTCGGCAGCAGGTGTTGCAGAGTTGCAGCCTACATGAAACACAATTTCATGTTGTGACACCACTAAGGATCACACCCACAAAACCACTCTGTGAGTAGAGGG
>NW_010141195.1:4625-6283 GCF_000699245.1 Pterocles gutturalis | reverse complement strand
CCCTGGCAGAGCCCAAGCGAGCAGTGCTGTGTGCACCATCGCCCGTAGCCCCGCACCAGGCGGATGCCCTCACTGTGCCCGGCTGCCTCTGCTCACCATCTTGGGTCTCCTAGACAGCATGGCGAGGGTCGTGACTGTCATCCCGCGCAGCACCACGCTGTCGCTCTGCAGATGGATCTCGAGGATCTGATGGACATTGTAAGGGATGTGTTCAAAGTTGAAGCATTCCAGGAGCTGAAACACAGCCGCCAGCATAGTGAGAGCCTGGCACAGCCAGCAGAGCTCCTTAGAGCTCCCGGATGGCTCTGGGCATGGCACCAGGGCCGGTCACAGCCCTCGCACCTTGCCCTTGCCACCTCCCCTCTGCCCTCTATGCTCTGCCGCATTCACGCAGCCCAGCTTCCCCCGCCTGCCCTCAGAGAGGCAGCACTTGCCACCAGGCCCACCTCGACGAAGACAGCCATGGCACCAATGTCACGGGAGGCCTGTTTCTGGCAGAGCTCTGTGAACTTCTTTTGATTCTTGGCTTGGACATCCCGGCAGCCATGGTTCTCCCAGAGGGCTTCGAACGCCTCTTGACACACGGCATTGCAGTATTCTTGTGCTTTATGCCACAGCACCCTGGCCAGGGGAAGAAGGCAGTCACGGCACCGAGTTGGGCAGGCGAACCTCTCTGGGATGGTGCTGCCAGCCCCAGCCATTACCCTGCAGGCCAGGCCACACAGGGCAGGGCTGTGTTTGCGCCTTGCGCTGGCTGCTTGCACCCCACCACCTATGAGGAGGGGTATGGTGCGGGGGTCCCTTCCTTTCCACCCCAGGGGAGACAAGGGAGACTGATGAGGCTCTCACCTAGTCAGCACGCTGACACCGGTGTGGTAAGTCTCAGGGCTCATGAGCATGTCCCAGCCACCCTGCCTCCTGACCTCTTCAACCAAGGAGTTGCTGCCCAGGCAATGCAACAGCGCTTCCATGGCACTCACTGCGGTCCTGCATGCAGAGCAAAGTGCGGTCACACGTGGAGCCCCGGCCCCGGCTGTAGGCCTGAGGCAGAGACCTGGGAGCAGGGACAGAGCACCTGAGATACAGGAATGGGGAAAGCAACTTCGTCTTGCTCTGGCTCCTGCAGTGGCAGCTCTTCTGTGGGCTCTCCAAGCTGTTGGAGATCTGGAAGACCACTGCCATGAACAGCTCGTCAAAAAGCAGCTTCATGGAGTGCTGACTGGAGGGCACCAGGAAGATCTCGTACATGGCAACAGATACCTGCAGAAAACACCCAGGGACTGCTCTTGCTGCAGTGGCGTCCTTGCGGCACAGGCTGGGGCTTGGGCCGGGGGTTTCAGGCGCTGCACTGAGCTGAGGGAGATGTTGGGGCAGAGCCCGGCCTGGCTGCCTGGCCTGGAGCCCGCCCATGGCAGCTCTCAGGGCTCGGCTCCCATTTGTAGCACAGGCACGTCAGCCTTCGCAGTCCAGAGGGCACAGCCCAACTGGCCCTGGGGCCCTGCTGGCTGCCCTGGGCTCGCCCACCCCGTCCCCACAGCCTGCTCTGGCCCGGCAGCCGCCCTGCCCTGGCCTTCCGGCTGCCAAGCAGACAGGAGGAGGCAGGGAGGGAGGAGGACCACTGAGGGCAGCAAGGGCAGGCCGGCCGGCCGTGGCCCACC
>NW_010141195.1:2774-4586 GCF_000699245.1 Pterocles gutturalis | reverse complement strand
CTTTGGCCCCTAGGCCCCTGTCCCAGGTGCCCCTGGGGAGGTCCAGGTTTGGGGGCAGGTGGAGAGCAGCTGGAGAAGGGTGCACAGCCCCAGGCAGGGCACAGCAGGCCCCAGCCGGACACTCACAGAGAAGACAGTGCAGAAGATGCATTCTGCTCTCTGGGCGTGCTTCCCTTCATCTCTCCTCTGGAGCAGCACCAGCAGCTCCTTCAGCACGTTCTGCACAACACAGGGGTCAGAGGCCAATATTCTCCACATGGCCCTGGCAGTGCTGCAGAGCCAGAGCACACACACTGTCAGTGGGACCACCGCGGCCACCACCCCTTCTGCCTGGGCAGGCCTCGGGGGTCTTGAGCTACCACTGAGGCTGATGGGCCACATACCTGTAATAACACGAGGACTCCTCCAGCAGGCCAATGGTCACCTCTGAAGGGTGCAAGTAGGCCACCTGGAGAAGGGTCCTCCTCAGGATGTCACAGAGCGGCTTCCGGGTGATGTGCGCCAGCTCCTTCTGGATCATCCTCACGATCTTGCGTACCTGGCAGAGGCAGAGGCAGAGGCAGAGGAGTGGAGCGCAGCCATGGCCCCAGCTGCCACCGAGAACTGCTTCCCTCCCATCACTCTTTGTGGGCACCAAAGCCCTGGACTCGGGGCTGGGGGAACAGCCCCCAGAGGGCACGGCCCAGGGCAACCCAGCTGCATGCTGCCTACCTCGACCAGCTGTGAGCCTGGCTCTCTCAAGACCACTTCCAGCATGTTGGCAAGCACCTGGACGTCAGCGACCCTTGGGGTGTCCATGAATGTCAAGACCACGTTCATGAAGTCAGTCCTCTCCCTCCCGAGGAGGAAGCTCCCAAATATTCGCTGGAGAGAGGGAGGGAACAGGCCTTGTACCGAGTGCCCTGGGGGCAGGGCACAGCTGAGCAGCAGGGGAGGCTCTGGAGCAAGACACCCGGGGCAGTGCTGTGCAGCAGGGGCTGGTCTGGGTGATGGAAGCCGTGGGGGTGTGGAGAGGGAGCTGCCCTGTGGGCTGAAGGCGGTGGGGCGGGGGCCAGGGTCACGGGGCACTGGCTGTGCCAGCAACCGGAGCGGCACACAGAGCTGCTGCGCCGACACTGGGTAAAGCCTTTGGCTACTTCCTGCGGAGAGGTGGTGGGACCCTGCAGCTTGATTAGCAGGAGGCCGTGCTGTCCCTCTCGATGGCTGATGCACTGGTTCATCTGAGTCTCCTGCCAGCCCCACGGCCAAGACCCCCAGCAAGGGAGGAGGAGTGTGTTATTAGGAGTCATCGTTACCATGGAGCGCTCAGCGGTGGTCGTGGTGGCCTTGGACCAGAAGGGGCTCATGCCTTCCCGCTCCACTTTTAGCTCGGGATCCTCACGTTCTGCGTGGCAGGCTGGGCAGGAGGGGAAACACACAGTGAGCAGCGGGATCAACGGAGAGCTAGAGACAGCAGGCGAGACCATCAAGGAGAGCTCTCTGCCTGGCTCTCCATTCTGTGGGGAGCCGGAGGTGCACCAGGGTCTGGGCAGTGGGCCCATTTCCAGGGGGAGGAGGGGGCCCAAGGCAGTGCAGCACCTTGCATGGGCCCTTGTAGCTGGAAGGCTCCAGCCCACCCCAGCGTCTCTTACCCTGTCGCACCAGGATGAACCTGTGGAAGGCACGCAGCGCCTCTTCAGCCTGGCTTCTGATCCTTCTGTCCAGTTCGGCACAGCACAGTGTGAGGTACCCTATCAGCTGCCCCAGGAACATCAGAGGCCCCTCTTGCCATTGAGCGCGTTGTATCAAGGGCAAGGACTGTGGGAGAGAGGA
>NW_010141195.1:430-2728 GCF_000699245.1 Pterocles gutturalis | reverse complement strand
GGAGGGGGGGGCCGGGCCCGTATGGCGCATGAGCCAGAGCTCTGGAGGGCTCTGGCCTGCGCCGCACGTCGCAGAGAGCCAGCCTGCAGCCACTGCATCAGGGCGAGGAGTGAGCTGCCTGCCTGCGGAGGGAGCCCTGGACGGGCTTTGCCTTTCCTTCCCTGTGAGCCTGTGGGTGCCTGAAGGAGGACTGCCACTATTGGGTCTGTTGGTCCCCCACACCTGCGTCCAGCTGACTGATCCCTCCTTCCCCACCTGCAGGACTCCCCAGCTCCACAAAAGGGGGCGGCCATGTGCCCTCTCCGAGGGAAAAGGCATGGGAGACAGCACCTCCCAGAGACAGGGGCAAAGACGGTGGCACAGGGCTGAGCCTCGCTGAATCCCCTGCCCTGCACCCAGGCTTCCTTCGCGGGGAGCCCAGAGCTACCAGCTACTCTGGGGCACCAGGAAGGGGCAAGGGGTGCCGAGAGCTCGCCTGCACCGCAGGCCCCTTACCTGAGACATCAAGGAGGGCATCAAGAACTTGCCCAGGAAGGCAATCTTCGCCATAGCCCTCGGCGGATAGCCACTTCATGGGATGTCGTGTATGCCAGCAGGACCTGAGAAGGGAAAAGCTGCTGGTCTGCCTTGGGAAACGACAGCAGCTCCCAGCACGGTGGCTCTGCCAAGCGCCTGGCGGGGTTGAAGCAGAGTGCTGCTGTGTAACGGAAGGCAAGGAAGAGACCCTGTGAGCCCCGCTCTTGGCAAATGCCTGACCTTCAGGATTCGCTCCAACATCCAGATGACGGATGGGACTGAAACATCTTTCAACAGCTTAGCCATCACTTCGTCCAGAGCTTTTATGACCTGTAAAGGGACACAGCAGCTGGCACGCTTGCCCTGGCCCTTCGGATTCCTTGCAGGAAGCTGGCTTGAATGCCTTCCACCTGAGGCAGGCCTCAGCTGCCTTTCAGGAGAGGCCTCAGGGTCTCCCTGGTCTTCTTCTCCTATCGGCTTCAGCAGCCAAAGCCAAACAGGAAAATGTGCATGGGGACTGACTGACAGGCTTACCGCTTGCTCATCTGCTCCTTGAATGACGTGTGGGTTGTCCATGTTCCCTGCTGCAGTAAGGCCAACGAGGCTGGCCACGCTCGGGCGGAGGTGCAGATTCACTGGCCTTTCCCTATCTTCGCTGCAATGAGAGAAGGTGCTGGTCGGATGCCGGGGCTTCTGCCTCCAGTCAGGTGGCCACCAACGCCGGGGCTGGCAGACCCCCGAGCGGTACCCGTGCGAGGTGGGGAAGGGGTGCATGGAGGCACCTCTTCCCTGCCCTGTGCCACTGAGCCTGGGACGGAGGGCAGTCCTGGCCGCTGGAGCCCGATCCCCTTTCTGTCTCCTGCCTCTCCCTTTCAAGGGAAAAGCCCAGAGGCACGGGGGAGCCCCAGAGCACCCTCCGCCCTCCATCTGGCCCACTGATGAGCCAAGCGCGCGGGAGAGCAGAGGCCCAAAGACAGTGCCACTGGGGTCCTGCCAGGACGGGAGATGTCTGGTGCCATCAGGCCCACACCGTGGGGAGGCCCTGGCCCAGCCAGGGTCTGGGGCAGGTACCTCATTGCAACAGTGGCAAGCATGGCTTGCTGCCATATCACGGTCTCCATGAGGCAGGGGGACTCCTCTTTCTGCATTGCCTGGAGAGGGAGAGCAACGGCCAGGATGGGGCGCAGGAGCTGCCAGGCAGCTGTTCCCACGGAGGCCTGTCTCATCCTCCCCCTGTGCCCAGAGCCCCGGAGGGCTGTCCTTAGCACTGAGACGGTGCTCGGACAGCTTTGCCCCCCTCCCTCAGCCCCGCCGGGTGTCTCCTCACCTCCACTTTCTTCACCAGCTCACGCATCTTTTTGAAATTAGTCCGGTACCTGCCCTGCTGCCAGGCATTGCAGAGCTGGCGGATGGAGGCCAGAAACTTCTTCCCCGAGGCGTCTTCCTGGCTCTTGGGGAGAAGAGAGACAGAGAAGGAGGGTGAGGGGGCAGAGGCCCAGCCCCCGAGGGGCTGCGGGGATAGCGCAGGGGGCTGGGAGGGGAGCAGCCCTGCACAGCCGGCAGCTCTCCAAGAGCCCGTGTGCCGGCAGCAGAGGTGGCAGCACCCAGCGGGGAGCTGCACGCAGAGCCTTGCTGGCCAAGGCTGCAGTTACCTTTTTTCTGCCCTCAAGAAAGGCCAAGAAGTATTCGTGGGCTTCCTTCTCCTTGCCGTCCAGCTGGCAGGTGAGGTAAGTAGCAGTGTCACCTGATGAAGAAAAAGAAGACCAGGGAGAGATGTAGGCA
>NW_010141195.1:0-215 GCF_000699245.1 Pterocles gutturalis | reverse complement strand
CCGAGGCAGGAGGTGGTCCCCTGGGGTCCTGTTGATACCCACTCATGGCTGAGCTGCTGAAGGTCGTGTCCTCCTCCTCCTCCAAATGGCTCTGGTGGATGACAGACCCCCCAGGGTTTTCTGGCCACTGGGGGTCCTCAGCCCAAGCCCCTTCATCCTCTGCCACCCTGCGGGTATGGCTCCTATCGGGGTAATCACTTGCCCTCCTGTGCAAC
>NW_010141194.1:1785-4985 GCF_000699245.1 Pterocles gutturalis | reverse complement strand
ACAGGGCTCTGGTTTGGGTTTGTGCTGGAAACACGGCTGATAACCCCGGGGTGTTGTGTTCCCGCTGAGCAGGGCTCACACAGCTCAGGGGCTGTTCTGCTCCTCACCCACCCCACCAGCGAGCAGCCTGGGGGGGCACGGGGGGACACGGCAGGGACAGCTGACCCCAGGGATGTCCCCCACCACAGGACATTATGCTCAGCATGTAACGCTGGGGGAAGAAGGAAGAAGGGGGGACATTCGGAGCAACGGTGTTTGTCTTCCCAAGTCTCCATTACACATAACGGAGCCCTACTGTCCTGGGGATGGCTGAACACCCGCTGTGGGAAGCAGGGAATTAACTCCTTTATTTGCTTTGCTTGTGTGCACGGCTTTTGCTTTTTAAACTGGTTCTATCTCAACCCATCCGTTTTCTCACTTTTACCCTTTCGATTCTCTCCCCCATCCCACAGGGGGCCTGAGCGAGCGGCTGCGTGGGGCTGAGCTGCCGGCCGGGGGTAAACCACAACGAGAGCCCAGGCACTTCACCAGAAACACATTTACAGAGTGAAGAGCAAAATAATACCATAGCTGTCTTGGTGCTTCCCACCTTGAATCCCAAAGGCATGTCTCAGTTTCACGGCTCGGGTAGGAAGCCGCACCGCACACCGCTGCTCTGACACCCAGACTGACACGGGAGCAGCAGGTACCCGCTGGCAGCCAGGTGCTCAGCAGACAGAAGTACTGCTGGAGTAGGTGTATTTGGGGATAGGGACAAAAGGCGTGCTAGGGCAGTTGTTTAAAATAGCTCCTGAATTTTTAGATTTCTGAGGCTACTACAGAAGGTGTGTCATAAGTAGCTTTTGCCGCACCCAGACCCTACTGGGCGTTGTTTCTAGCTTTCCATTAGATCTCCGTAATGAAGACACCACCCTTAATGACAAAGACGACAGGCCTGGTGTCTGACGTGCTCTGTCTGAACACCTCCAGTCCCAACTTCCATCCATCCTGAGGGTCACAAAGTGTCATGGCACTCCTCTGCAGAAGAGCCAAGTTCTGAAAACCACCAGTGAGCTCTTCCATTTTCGTGAAATTTTCTGATACCAGCATCGTGTCCCAAAACTTGCTGCAGGGCTTTAGGACAACCTCCCCCCTGCCCCTCTGCCCCAGCCCAACAGCAAGATCCTCAAGGCTGGACCATCCTTGCCCCACCACACCCCTCCTCGTGCCCCCGGGCTGGGCAGGGCAGGAGCTGGGGCTGTACGAGACCCCCGGGAGCTCCACGAGAACCAGCACCAGGCACTTCACAGTGCCAACACTTGGCTTGCAGAGGCTTCTGAGCCCGAGGTCTTCATACCAAGTGTTGGACAGGACACAAAATGATCCTCTGAGTGGTCCAGATCCAGGCAGGTTCTGCGCTGGGGTGCTTGGATCACCAAGTCCACCCAAGGAGACGTGTCTCAGTCCCTGCAATGCCAGCTGCCCTGGCTGGTCTTCACAACAAGGGATGCAAACACACAGAATCCCAGGATGGTTTGGGTGGGGAAGGACCCTAAAGCCCACCCAGTGCCACCCCCTGCCATGGGCAGGGCCACCTCCCACTAGCCCAGGTTGCCCAAAGCCTCATCCAGCCTGGCCTTGAACCCCTCCAGGGATGGGGCATCCACAGCTTCTCTGGGCACCCTGGGCCACTGCCTCACCCCCCGCACAGGAAAACATTTCTTCCCAAGATCTCATCTCCATCTCCCCTCTTTCGGCTTACGAAGAAAGAAGCAGGAGCAAAGCAAGCCCCACAGGGGATCAGCACAGCACCTTCGCCAGTCCAGATCAGCTGCTTTGGGACACACACGGATCAGGGGAAGCAGTCACCTTGGGACCTTCGTGAACAACCCACCTGCCCAGCAGCTTCTCCCCAAACTAGGTGGAGAAAAGAAAGCTCATGCCCTAAAGCAAGGACTTACAGCCATTTCCTTTTCTTTTGTTTCATGCTTAATTTGTATTATTGGCAATATCCTTGCTGTTCATAAAGCCATCTACTCCTTTCTTAGAGAGGACATTCCCAAGTCACCAACTGCGTGTCCCTCCACCGCTTCTGCAGAACCCACCACAACCAGATGCCAACGAGCCGTAACTGGCCCAGGGGCAGCGTTCCTCTGCCCGGGGAACTGGTCGCGTGGATCTGCTGTGACCCCGCAAGGTCCAGCCGCTGCACCAGCTGTAACAACGACTGCTTCCAGGGACGGCCCCGGGGAGGTCTGTATGAATGTTTTATGAATCATGTTACTGAATAGATGGTGCCTGACCCGCCATCAGGCGAGCCAGGAAGAGGGATACTGCTCTAGTCCAGGCACAGAGGGTTGACTGCTTGAGTTCAGGGTATTACAAACCAAGAAATACCATCTTTCAGCATTTCGAGCCTCAGTCTATCGTTTGTGCGTGTGAAAGGTAGGGATGCTCTCTCTGGGCCAAGAGAATCTACCTGCCCATCACTTCCCATCCCAGTGCTGAGCAGGGGCTGCTGCACCCCCTCCCCACCTGCTCCAAACCACCCTCGAAGGCAACGGCTGCAGGCAAGTCCCGCGTCCGAAAGCTGCAGCTCGTCTCCTGCAGGGACCAGGATAAAACAGCCTTTGTCCCAAGGCTCCGCTGGTTTCCCTGGGACATCACCTCCTCCCAGCACTGGACAGAGGTGGAAATGGGATGGGCTGGGCAGGACCAGCTCTCCGGGGCGGTGCGGAGCGTTCTCTGCTGGGGTGCAGCCGATGGGGCAGCTCACACGGACGGGCACATCTGGGCTTGGGAAGGAATAAACCCTCAGCACGGCTGGCAGAAGCCATGCGAGATTTGCACCATCCTCTGCAGCACCAAGTGCAGTCTCCTTTGAGGATCATCCAGCTGAGTCTCACTCAGTGAGCAGCTCCCTCCTTCTGCAGGGACCCTGCTGATGATCTGCTCCCTCCTGCTGTTAGACCTCTTCTCTGGTTCCCCCACAACGCCTGAACTGCTTTCACACAGTAAATGAAGCAGGAGCGGTGCCAGCCCCGCCGGGGCCAAGGCAGGGTCCCAGTGTTCCTCCCGGCTTAAACCCCGCGGCAGCACGAAGTGGCTGGGAAATAGGGGGGGGCTCAGAGACCCCACATTCATCTCCCAGCCAAGAGGACGCTGCTCCCCAAGGGACATCGGCAGGCCCACCCGCACCCCTGCCCCGACCGGAGGAGGGC
>NW_010141194.1:0-1747 GCF_000699245.1 Pterocles gutturalis | reverse complement strand
CCCAGCGCCCCCCCCCAGCCGCTCGGTGCCCCTGCAGCAACGCCAGCCTGAAAACCTGTGAGCCAGACCCGAGTCCCACCCCACGCAGCCTCCCGTCCGCTGCTAATCCGCTCTTTCAGCCTCAGCAGACAAAGGAAAATACAAAGCCTGCAAACGCTAGGAGGGCAAACGAGAAAAAAGGAAGAAAAAAGGAAACACGACAAAACTGATCTCATTTTTTTCCTAGCACGGTATCTGCAAGCCTGATCTGGCAAAAAGAAAAAAAAATGGATGCCATTTTGAGCCCTGAAGTTTGACTTCACATTACACGGAGTGATGCGAGCAGCACACAGGCAGACACGTATGTCACACATCCAGGGAAGGGGCGAGAAGGGGAGAGAAGGGGAGGCAGCGACAGCATCCATATTCGGCCAGGAACGCACGCACACCCACCGGCACACAGAGCCCTCTGCGCTACGGGCAGAACAAAGACCGCGCAGGAATCCCACCGAAAATCACACCCAAGCTTCAGGTGCAAAGCACAACGCTCTCCAGCCACGCTGCAGTCCGGGAGAGCAGCAGCACTACCCAGCGAGCCGGCAGCCCTGCTCCAAGCGTTCCCTCCCGCACCCTGCTGCCTCCGCGCCAGGCAGGGACGGGAGCAGGCACCGCCGTGCCTCTGCCTTCAGCACCCGCATTCCTGAGACCCCCTCGCCTCTCCCCAGCCTTCAAACTGGAGCTGCTGGGGAGGGAACCCTCCACCCAGAGGGGGTCCTGCCCCCCCAGCACAGCCACTGAAGCCGATGCCCAACGTGAACCCAAGCACATTCACTACCAGTCCCCAAAGGACTCTTTTTTGTGTAGCAAAAAGACCGTTTTCTGGCAAGAGACACCCCAGAAACAACTGTGTCCAAGGTCCGGCTGCAGGAGCAGGGGTGCTCCGGGGCTGGGCAGGGGACGCGTGCCCCAGGCACGAGCAGAGGCTGCCTGGCAGCACAGGGTCGATGGCACGGTGGCAGCTGCAGGACAGACACCCACTGGTCAGCCCTGACGCTGAGGCTGAACCCCAGCACTCCCGGGAGATGGACCCCCAGCTCTACGCAGTCCAAGTGCAATGAAATACTGCAAGCATTAAAAAAACCAGCCCCAGAGAGGACACAGGCCCTGCCCCACAGGGCTGACACCTGCGCCCGGCACGCAGCACATGCACTTTCTGCGCCCAGTAAATGGGCAGAAGTGGGAACTCCTGCAAAGGCGAGGCTGCGAGCACCAGCATCCGCACCGGAGAAGCACCCAGGACGTGCCAGAGATGCACGTTTGCCGCGAACGGCATTTTCCATCCAACGTATGCCACCAGAGCCAAGCTGCACTCGTGCTGCCTAGCCGCCGGAGGAGGGGAAGGGGCCCCTAAGAGACCCCCATGCAGGGGGCTCGGGGGCTGCTCGGCGCAGCCGGGGACGCAGGGTTCCGAGCACCAGCCGAAGCGAGGAGGAGCTTTCCCTCCCAGCCCCCAGACCCAGCGAAAGAAGCAGCCCTTACCTTTGGCCCCTCGCAACACAAACCCGAATCCCTCATGCTCCCTCTTCTGCAGCACGGCCGTCTTCTCCTCAATGATGTAGTCACTGGGC
This sequence comes from Pterocles gutturalis, assembly GCF_000699245.1. Classification (NCBI taxonomy): domain Eukaryota; kingdom Metazoa; phylum Chordata; class Aves; order Pterocliformes; family Pteroclidae; genus Pterocles; species Pterocles gutturalis. Next base: position 140 of record NW_010141194.1, on the reverse strand, counting down.
AGGAAAGAGCACAAGAGAATGACGCTAGGGTTAGATTTCAGCACCATGCTGCCAGGCGGAGGTGGCCTTTGTGCCTGTGACAAGGAGACCTCTTCGCATCGACCGTTTCATCTCAGCAAGGAGTTGGGCACAAGCTGCTT
>NW_010141193.1:135902-136842 GCF_000699245.1 Pterocles gutturalis | reverse complement strand
AGCGTGGGTGGGGGGGCTGCGAGCGTAGTAAGTGGCCGTACAGCCGTGGGAGCCGCTCGGGAGGAGGAAGATCAACTTTGGAGCAAGTGCATCCCCGCTGTAGGCAGGCAGGCTCTGGGCTCGGCTCTGGTACCAAGCCTGTCCCAGGGCATGGCTCCACTGGAGCTGGCCTTCAAGAGTTTATTGAGGGGGGGGGATTATGGGGTGTGTGTGCTTTTTTCCGAAGTTTGTCATCAAAGCGCTGATGAATTTCAGGTGAAATGATTGTTCTGAAATGCAGCAAGTGGGTATCAGGTCCAGAAAGTTGTGTTATTAAAGTTTCTTGGCTTGGAGCCTTCATAAAGTTTACTTTGAATATCTTTTCCTTGCAGAACTAATACAACTGTCCGGCTCTCCCCTGAGAATGGCCTAAACTATGTATAGGAGTTCCTGAAAAAATAACAGTGAGTACATTTCAAAACAGTGATGTTTTGTTATTGACTTTGTAAGAATATCTCTTAACCTGCCAAGGCTCCAAATGTGCAACAAACACATGGAGAGTGCCAATGATAATAACAGCGCAGGAAATGTACAGTGTGTTAATTGCTTCAGTATAAACATGGTTGCCTGTGAGCTGTGTTTCATGATACAGCAGTTACGGAGCAATTTCAGCATGGGATGTTTTGAAGCGTATTCATAAATAGGTTTTCTTTTGCTTTTGTCCCTCAGCTGCCTGATTGCGCCCCTGTTAAAATATTTTCTCTTTTGGGAAGCGCGGGAAATTGAGTAAGATCTGTGGAGGGTCCTGTATCTGTGACTTAGGGACCTTGTTTCCTCCTTTTCCTCTTAGCTCTTTATTCTCCTTTCCCCCAAATGCACACACACACACGTGCTGTTTCCTCAGTTATATAATTTTGTAGACATTTATGGATCATTCATTGTTCTCATTAGTCCCTTTCTT
>NW_010141193.1:83240-135871 GCF_000699245.1 Pterocles gutturalis | reverse complement strand
TTCCTGCTTGATTGAGTGATGCAATATATTACATGGTAGAGGAAAACATATTTCAATTTTCATAAAGTTCTTCCAATCTGAGCTGCAAGTTTGCTCTCTTTGAAGGTTTTCTTTCCCTGATTTCCCCCCATCCTGCCTTTTTTTTTTTTTTTTTTTTTCTTTTCAAGCTGTGTAAGTAGGTGGTAGGGATCTAATCTGATGACCAGTAACTAGATAAGAAGGAGGAAGAACAGTGGTGACACTTTGCTGGTAAAAGTCCCTCTTGTGTACTGTTAGGAAAATACCCATTCACACACATGCCATGAAGCTGTTGAAGGTACTGCAGCAACTTTTAAAAACCTGGCTAGTCAGAGAAAATAAAGATTAGTGTGGCTAAAACATCAACATGATGTGAAATGGGTATTAGTGAAAGATGATAACTGTCAGGGCAGTCTGTGATTTGACCAGTCTAGAGGTGTACCTGCTTCCCAGTTTATTCATATGCTGCGGAGGTTGCACAGGAGTAGCTGACCTTCTTTTGTTTGTTTCTATAATCTGTTTGAAACTGTCTGTGCAGTACAACACACTTGTTTTCTGTGTAGCTTGCAACTTGGCTATGAGCGTCATTAAGGATTTTTTTTAATGAAGAACAGGGAGGAGTGGGGAAAGGGAACCAGTTTCTATGCTTACCATTTTGATATTTTTCCTTATGTTTTCCATAAGCCAGGCAGAACTTAATAGGTGTACAATTCAGATAGATTTCGAGGAGAGTATAGGAAAAATTCTTGCCTGCTTATTCTGTAGTAGTCTTATGTGGTCACTGAGAAGATCTGCAGTTCAGTAGTCATTATTATATAACCTGACCACGTGTGTTCTTAAAAGCAAGTACTTCTGTTTCCTCACTGCTCAGATGCAACACATTGCCTACGTTGTCCTAAGAAGTGATTTTTTTTTTTCTATGGCTCTTCATGCTAGTATTCACAAAAAAGCTCATTATGCTACATAGAGGTGTTAACTATTGCTGAAACTCGTCTGTGTGCATTCTACTTCCTCACGGCAATGCCGTTCTGCAGCAAACTGCAGATGGAGAGCAATGCGATGCTCCACCCTTCCTTCCGCTCTTTGTTTTTTCTACCTAGTTGACGTCTGTTTGATTTTAAGGTTTTGGCTCACAGACATTCTTCCTCACAGTGTCCAGCCTGCAGAGCGGTGCTGGACTATGATCTCATGTTTTCCATGTTGATAGGCAGGGAGCAGAGCTCCGTGTTCACCAGAAGGTGTGTGGCTTTCTTCTTTGGATGCTCTAGATGGGGTCAGCGTGTGGCGCACTGAGAGGCTGATGTCTGTGGATTTAACTGTAACTAGGAAAAGGTTTCCATAGATCTCTGCCAGTGCACCTGCACGCTGACATGCAGTGACCTGTTCCGATGACAGGTTTCTTTTTTTGGATATATTGCCAACCGCAACACTTCTAATTCAGTGATTTGCAGATCAGGACTTGCTCGGGACTTAGATGAGGCCATTGAGTACAACCTTCCTCTTGAGTTGTGACTCTGCTATCACTTCATTTTCACTGTCCTTGAAGTACATGATCTCTTTAAAAGTTTAGCTCTCTTTTTTATGCTGTGGTGCGAATGTGCAGTGTGTCTTTAAAAAAAGGAAAGTAGAAGTCTTTAAAAAAAAAAAGCAGTGTGTCTTTAAAGTTTGTAGAAAGTTATGGGATTTTGGGAACCCTGGAGACTAGAAAACATCATACACGCTTGGAGCAAGCAGAAGTACTGTTGTCTCTTCTGGTTTATTTCTGATGTATTTCTCTGCAAGGTTATGCCTGGGTCTCGTAGGCTTTCTCTTCTGCTGTGTCCCTGCGCTGTCCTGGAGGTACAACTCTGAGGGAGAACGAGTTGGTCAGGTTTGCCTCCTTGTTCAGTCTTTATCCTATCAAAAAGGAGATTTCAAAAAAAAGAGGTTTTATGGTTATGAAGTCTTTGTGGTTAGAAATCACTTGTGAGTAGAAATGGCCATCAAACTACCATTCAGCGAGGTCTGTGCTGTATCTTTAAAAAGACTTCCCTGCTTTAAATGAGTTGTTTTTTTTAGAAAAAGGTTCTTGTATTCGTGGCAAGAGGAACATGCCAAGTACATGTTGTTAAACTTGTGTCAATTTAACAGAGCAACTGTTTAAAGCATTTTGGATAATTTTCCTTCTACTTCAGTCAGTCACCTTTTTTATTTTTTCCCTTTTCTTTTTTCTCCTCTCTCCAAATATAACACTGGAAAAGGAGAGAAAAAAGAAACTCAAACCAGTTGGCAGAAGCCAGTATGTTGGCAGGCATTTGATAGTACAGATCCTAAGAGGTGATAATATATATATATGACACTTCACATAAAATAAACGGCACACATATGGTGGTACAGAGATGAATGGAAGAATAATTACAAAATTGTGAAGCTGTCTTTCAGTCAGCATTTTTGCATCGAGCTATTTGCAAGGATTTGGTTTTGTGGTCTGATCTTTCATGATCACAAGTGTTGCGAGACACAAAAGAGAGATGGAAGGATAATGTCACAACCTTCCTGATAGTTTCCTCAGTTTAATGTTGAAGAGGAATATTAATGAGAATAGAGGGATAGCTAACATGTTTCCTCTTCTCTCCATTTCAGATCTGACAGAGGTAAACTTCTGTGTTATGGGCAGACACTAAGTGGCTGGTGCCACATGTGTGGTACCCATCAGTAAGAGACTAATTTCTCAGGCTGCTGAGCGCATTGGTTTGTAAAGCACGTGGTTGTGCTTAAGAGCAAGGTGAACAGTGGTTCACACAGTGCTTGTTTGCAAACACCTGAAAATGTATTTTATCAGCTGCGTGAATATGTCTGTGATAATCTAGCTTTTTTGCTTGTTGAGCTTGGTTCAGCTGAAAGGCAGGATGGGTCACTGCTTCTAAGAGAACTTTGGATTCTGGAGATGTGATGGCTTTAAACTCCCATACAGCAGAGGATGCTTGCTTGGAGAGAATCTAACTTCCCAGTGCTTTTTGCAAATCAGAGAGTGTGCATGAACATGGACAAAATGTTCCACGTGGACCTTTTTACTTTAATGTATCAGCCTGGCAACCTGTAGATTGAATACATCCACCGTTCTGAAGCTGGACAAAAGGAGGGATGTGCAGGGTATGACAGTGGCTCAAATACTGCTGTCAGCACGTCAAATTCAGTTGAAATTTCATGTACGGTTCCTGGGACTAGACAGTTGGTGCTGTTCAGTGGTGGTTTTTTTCTAGGTCATTGTCAGCTTGATAGTAAGAATGGGAAGAGATAGGACTCCTAATTTAGTCTGTTAGAAACTTCTGTAAAGTAAGTGTGTGTTTGTCTTGTCCTGTGATCGTGCACACGCTGCAAGTAAAGAGTATACTTTGTGTATTTGTTTGCTGAGTTGGAGCCCGTATCTGTTTCTTCTGATGTTGACTTGAGATCTTTATGTAGTAATAGAGATGCATGAATGTTGTGAAAATAGGAGAATGATTTTTAATTTGAAAAAAAAAAAATTAGCTAAAACAATTTTTGCTATATTTTGGAGTGATCGAAAGAGCTTAGCAAAGCAAATATTTCATTAAACTTCTACAAAATGCAGTTGCTTTAACACTTTCTTCCATAGATATAGAACTGTCTTAGCTGACTATTCATATATTCTTAGTACATGCAGGAGTTCTTGTACTTGAATTTGTACGCAAAGTGAAAATATTACTTACCTATTTTTCTTTATCTTCAGCCAGTTGTATAGTCCAGCAGAAGTATAAGGGCTACGGGGGTCTTTGGCAAAGATACCTTATGTGAGCATTTCAGGCCTCTGTCTGGCTGGACTGGCAATCTGCTGCATACTTTGTTGAATCTTGCTGGAGTGACCATAGTGGGGGTGACTCTTTAAATTGCTGCTTCAAGACCAGGCTGGATGAGGCTTTGAGCAACCTGGTCTAGTGGGAGGTGTCCCTGCCCACGGCAGGGGGGTTGGAACTTTATGATCTTTAAGGTCCTTTCCAACCCAAACCATTCTGTGATTTTAAGAGAGATGCTAAACTACTGAGGTAGGGTGAAGAGGAATTTAGAAGTAGTCACATAATACCCTCTGGCCAGACAATAAAGCTGATTTGCACATTTCTTCTCTGCTAATAAGAGGAGAAAAATGTCTGTGACACAGGTTGGTATAATACAATTTTTACTCTTAGTGGCAGTGCATGTATTTGTTCCATTCCAGTACAGTCTTTTCCATTGCTTTGCTTTCTGGAATACAATTGCACCTTAGTTATCATAGTGACGCTTGTGGCTTCAGCTGGAAATTGAAACCTGACAAACATTGGCTTGGCACATGGACTTTAGGACAAACTTTTTCAATAACACTGAGCCAAACCAACTGAAAAAAAAAAATTCCCCAAACATAAGTACTGGTCCTTGCATTCTGGAAAGGATATCTGGTATACCCTTTGGTGGTCACTAGGCTTGTAAAATGATGGGAGTAATGGGGTTTGTCTGGTTTGTCTGTCTCTCTCTCTCTCCCTTTTTTTTTTTTTTGTTTGTTTTTTTTTTTTTTTTTGTTCCTCGCCTTTCAGGCACTGGGGAACTCATCTGTTGAAGCTTTACCCGCTGTGGTTCAAGTACGTTCCTCCTATCAACCTTTTCACCCCACCTCCCACTGTCCCTCTTCACACATACTCTGACATCTCTTCTGCTTACCAAACCCACAAAATTCAGGTCTAATTCTGAGCTATACTTTGTGGAGGTTTATAATGTATGCAAATCTATAAGAGAAGACAAGTTTCTTGTGCTTAATCTTCTTTTCCTGAAAAAAAAAACATCAAATTTGAACAAATGAGAACTTGCATTGGAGAGCAAAACATGGAACATTTCTGTATTTTGTACTGAAAAGTGAAATTTTGACAGTAGTGCAATTGTGGAGAGCAATGTATAAAATTTGGAAAGGGAAAAATTGCCTCTTCTGCCCTGTGCTGCTCTGAGCCTCTTTCTGTCCTTGCTTTCTTCTCTAACATATTTGGCCTTGACCTGTTGAAACTTTTGCATCTCCTCTTCTTAAAAGATGGTGATGATTTCAATCTGTGTTTCTTGGTTTTGCCTTGGGAGGTAATAGGTACAGCACCTTTCATAAACTTTTCTAATAGGCAATGACCTGGGCTTTTATTTCTTGACCTGCCAAAAATAACAAAAATATATATATTTTTTTTTCCTTTAGCTGCCTTAGGAAGCTAGCTTGTTAGAAGAGTGTGTTTGTGCTCCAAGAGTCGGTAGCATTGTGCTGTGTTGGGATGGCTTTCTGGAAGGCAGACCTTGCAAAGACTTCATCCCCTACAGCTGTGAATGAGTCAGAATACACATTATAGTAAAGGAGAGATGTGTGCAGAGGGAGAAAAGAAGAAAATAATCTACATAATTTTATATCCAAGTTGAAATTCAAATTCTATTTTAAAACAAACACAAACAAAATAGTCTTGGGCTATTTGCACTAGAATTTTAAATTGATTTCCTGGCCCATATGCCAGAGGGATCAAAACATCCACGATTCAGTGGTGGTGGTGTGTGAATTCAAATGAAAACAATAAGCTTGAAGATATTTTTTTTGTTATGTTCCAAATTGCTTAAATTTTGTAAAATTACAGATGGTGAGGCTGAGGCTTTTAGCTTTGAATTAAGTTTGTAAAATTACTATATGAAGGTTGAAAAAGCAACTGTGCTGTCCTATGGGCTGCTTCTCTGCAATTACAGGGAGGATGATACAAGGGAAAAAGCAGTCAAGACTTCCTTTCCCTAAATCTGCAAATAGAAAACCACCAAACTGGACTAGAAAATCAAACTTAAGTCAGCCCTCAGGTTCTTTGTTTCCGACTAATTGTTCATGCTGGGTTCACTGGTCCTCATAAGCTTGACTAAGGGGATAAGCCTTGCTTTCCTGTTTTAAGGCTTTTCTCTCTTGATCTATTGAAATTCAGAGTGGAGGGCCCCCTTCAGAGGATGTCCTGGTGGTAGCTGTCTCCTCTGTGACAAAGAGGCTCCAGCTGTGGATATGGATTGAAGAGGGAGGTGTCCTCTCAGGCAATTTGGAGTCATTTAGGAAACCTGTGGCTTTAATTTCATTTGGAAATGGTAATCCTGAGTCAGGGCAGTCTTCAGACCGCTCATGTCCCAGGCTTGAATTCAGACAGTACCTGGGTAGGCTCGGTAGCAGCTTCATCTGTGTTGAGACGCCCATCCATTAGCTATGCATGTATAATGACAGCTCGGCATGCCATTAACTGCTTTATGGTTAGTGCTGGAAGGGACCTTAGAGATCATCTAGTTCTAACCCCCTGCCACAGGCAGAGTCATCATCCACCAGACCAGTGTTCTAAGCATGGTAGTCCACGTGTGTTGTCATAAACGAGACAAGAGGCACTACTTAGAGAAGCCTTGGGAGAAAAGTATCTTTAAAAAAAAATTAATCTGGATCTATTGTTTTGGTGAAAGTGCTACCGCTGAAAAAGAGTAATTGGTGGTAATGCCATTGGTTTGTGAGAGCTGCAGCAAGATCTCTTAATCCACAGTATTTACTGAAAGGAACAGGTACGTCTAGTATGGTCAGCATGTATACTTGATCTTTACTCATTCTGTGAAGGCATGGGTGTATTCTGTAGTGATAAAGATAACCTGAAGCAGGTTATAAACCTTGTTATCTCCTACTGCTTTACATATTATAATATGAAGTTACTGATGTAGCCATAGTGCCTTGGTGAGCGGATTCAGCCTAACTGGGCAGAGAAGATCTATGATCAGTTCTTTTTAGATAGAGGTAGACGTTAACTGCTCGATCTACTGAGTAATGGTGGAGGAGCTCCCATCCAACATTGGTTGGCTTTTTTTAGGTAAGACTGTCCAGTATTTGTATTGAAAAAAAACCCTACGTATCAACTAGGTAGAAATTTGGGAACTCTTAGTATATGCTGAAGGCAAAGAAAAAAGTATTTGATGGTTGGATTCAGTCTGAGATATCTGCTATTGTTGGATATCTACACTTAGAACTGCAAAAAATCTGAATTTATTCTGCAAAATAAGAACTTAATCTGTAACTTTTTGTTAGCTTGATGGAGAGAGCTGTGCAGGTGGTTATCTTGGTCTCATACAGTGAAAGCTGCTAATAATGTGCCATAATATTTCCATGTAAAAATGTTAACCAAATAGTCCTGAGCTGCTGGCATAACACCATTCAGTTTATTGGTGTTAAACCACTAGAGAGTTTGGCCTTTAGAAGAGGAAGAAAGAGAATTGTCTCAGATACACAGTGCTGTAAATGTTGACTTCTCAGTTGTGACCAGTGTGTAACCTCTTTGTAAAGAGAATTAGTCCGTGAGTTCACAGTTCAGCTCTTGAATGAAAAAATGGGTTCAAAGAAAGGAAGGTGCCTCCCTTGAATTATATGAGAAATTGATGCAGATGGTTAAAATATCCCCAGAGTTACTTTTTCCTTTCTAAGGTCTAACACTGGTCTTCAGATACTTCCGATCCCATTGAGGAACTCGGGAAATCCATTAAAGCTGAGGGCATTACGTGGAATTGCAAAGGCTTTCACTATTTGCAGAATAATTTGGATACCATAAAGGAAGAAGTTGTCTGCTTCTTTCTCACTGGTATTCTGCTACTAAAGCAGAACAATTGTGTTGTTCTGAGAGGGTCCTTCTCTGATTTTGTGTTAGTAGCACAGCTATGTATTTGTCTTAGGAGCAGCAGTTTCCCCATCATTACCCTTGAGACTGGGTTGCTGAAATGTTTGTGTAAAATAATACATCTTGCTGCAGTCATTATTTTACACTATTTCTGAACAAAAAAGATAGTGTCTTTCTGTAGTTGTCAATGGCTTGCCTTGTACCACTGTCAAGAGAAGAGCAAGGCTACATTGGGAAGAACATGCAGAAATTTGTAGCATTTAGCCTCACCATTTGCTTCTGCAGTAATATACAGTAGATTTGCTGGAGTGTTATGTGTATATGAATTCCACAATGTGATGTCTTTTCCTTTTATGTAGGTAAGGAGCAGGTGCTCATTGCTGGTGAAAGGCATTTATGCTACCTGTCCTTTTGGAAGGGAAAACTTGTGGGTTTTTATTTAAAAACTGACAATGCCAGCGGCATTTTTAAATTATTTTTTTTTTAATTCTCCTTTTCAAAACCATGTCTTGGACTTCCTTATCTCCTCTCACAAAAAAAGAGATTGTTCAGTTTTGGGCTCTTTGTTGGAGCTGAGTTGCCAGAAGCCTTCCTGGCCTCTGGCACTATCAACAGAAAATGGAAAATGCTGCTCTTGAAAGAATGGAGTATAGTTTAGGAAGGGTGTGGGGTGGTGGGGGGGATGATACCAAGACTGGTAGCAAAAGGCAGAACTTGGCATCGCAAAGAAATGGCTGAAAAAACATTCATGTTCCTTGAAACCTAGGACAAGGGTAGAATAAGGTTAAATGAAGGAGGAAAAAAGAGAAATAAAGCAAGCAGAAGGGGGGGCCAAAAAGGGGAGGGGAGGATATTGTTAAGTTGATTTAAGCATTGTCTTTTTTGCAAGATAAGCCTGAACAGGGAATTGGTGATCCCTTGTGTTTTTGAGTTGTGTACCATACGGCTGCAGTGGGAGTAAGGAAGCTCTTGAGCTTTTAAGGCCAATCCTAGATTATTCTGGGTCTTTCAAGGTGGGTTAGTGTGTGTGAAGACAGGGAGGATTCTTATTCCACTAAATTACAATGACATATGCACTTAAGTTTTGGTTTTTTGTAAATAATCCTATTGATTCTGCACAAACCAAGACAAATATGGGTCATGCTCTTTTTTGCAGTACAGGTGTGGGTAATGAAGGTGAAAATAAATGCATGGGTCAGATCAGGTGAGTAGGAAGCACCCATTTCATGCAGCTATGCTTCTGACAATAGCTACTTTCTAAACATCTTGGAAAGTCTTCCTATTAAGATTTTTTGCTATTTAGGAGAGAAGAGGTTGTAATTTGCATTCAGGAAGTATTCTTTTAATCAAAATATTTGGCTTTTATATCCATGCACGCTTGTGTGTGTGCGTGCAAACACAGTATGGCAGCACAGTAGGGCAGCAGGGTTTTTGCTTATTTTTTAAATGGTTGTAAATGTTAAGAAATTAGGCATTAAGCTGTAGATGGAAACTGAGTTCCTGCAAATTTAATGGGAACAGTGGTTGGATAAAGGACACAGGCATATGGGTGTGTTCTTTATCAAAAGAGCCTGAAGTCCGACAGATTAATGGTTTTCATCTCATTTCACTGACCTTTGACCCTGAGAATTTTGTAGAGCTAATAAATTAAGCCACTAGTGTATTATTTGCTATTCATTTCAGAAAACCACTGTGCTATAAAAATCGTGATGTCTGGCTCCTAGCGAGGATGAGCATCATGGTGCAGCAGTTGGGTGTCTCGGGTGTGCACTGAGGCATGGTGCCAGAGCCCAGCCGTTGGCTTGCGCTTGTTGGAGTGTGATTGCTTGGACTGCATTGTTACTCTTAGATAATGTTGGGGTTTGTTTCCCAAGTATCTGTTGGAGGGTCCCCTTTTAAGGATTGAACATCATTTGCTCTTAAGGGATAACAGAATACTTTCTTGAAAGCTGAAAATGAATGAAATTAAACAGTCATTCACACTGTTTTGATTTCTGTGTTGGAAAAGGATGCTGGGTGTCAAGGTAACAGGTAACACATTTAAAAATTTTTTCTCGACGTTGTGTAAGGCCTGTGGAAATGAGTGTTAGAATAAAGTTTTATTGCTTGCTGTAAAGCTACTGGTGGAGGGAGTATTAGTACACTAAAGGACGATGAAGTTTAAATTTAAACCAGCCTGCCTTTGCTGGTCTGTCTAGATAGATCCATGTAGGTATATTTCTTCCACAATAAGCATCTTTTTAGAAGGTCTTGGAGAGGAAAGGCAAAGTTACTGTTTAGATCAGTTTAGGGGCTTTTGGATTAGCTCAGATTCTTTCCTTACAGTTGCTCCTGAAGAGGAGCCACACTGACTTAAGCATACAGCATTTTGCTTTAACAAATTTTACTCTGGAGGCAGGCAAAATGAGAAAGAAATAAATGTTTGTAGGTATAATTTGTTGTCATGACTATTCTGGCCGTTCTAAGCATCAGCAGTGCACGGAGAGTTACTGGCGGACCCTTTACTTACCGTACGGCTTTAGCAGCGGGGCTGCCAGGGAAGCCAGCAGCTCACTGGTAACTGCCTGATTGTTTCTGTCACACCTGCACCAGCCTTTCTATCGCTCCCAAACACATCAGCATTCACAAGAAGTTATTGAACCACGATGAATCACAAACACAATTTTAAGTAATTCTTCTGTCATTCTTCTTGGGCTAAGTACACCTTTCCTAAATAATACCTTATTTTTCTAGTCCCAAGAAACTTTTATTTTTTTAAGCGGAGAACTGAAAATCAGAGAAATGGAACTCTCTGTGTATTCAAGCTTACGTTTTAATGGGGACTTTACCTCCACTTCTCACCTTTTACTTCTGAGCTCCACCATGCGAATTAGATCAAAAAGCTCTGGTCTGTGCTGGTTTTATTAAAACAGCGATGTGCATAGATCACATAATGTGACCCATCACTTGTGAAGCTTTGGTTGCCAATTCTGTCACCTCCCTGGGTGTTCACCAGTTACCAGCTGGTGTCCACGGAAGGCTGTGTCTGTCTCAGTATTGCTCACTGGGTCAGATGATGGTTACTGAAACTGCCGGGGAACTCCATGAGCCTTTTCCATATGAGAGAGCCTGTGCTATTCCAGGATCTCGCTGTGATCTCACCAATACATGCCTGCCAAGTGCTTAGTTTGATTTACTGTTCTCATATTCTGTGTAGACTTAGGCAATTGTGAAAGGAAAGATTAAATCAGAGTGGGAATGACTATGCAAATAACTGATGGAAATGTAAGAATGAACAGCAACAGTTACAGAGTTGTTTAACTTCAAGTATTAATTTGGAAAGTTCAGTAATGATAAGGTTGATCAAAAATGCGATGTTTTGCTGGGACTGGAAGGAGATTTTGTACAATGAAGTGGAAGTATTAACTGAAAGATTGTATAAAAGACAACCTCAGGTGTATTTGTCTTTGGTACTTGATGCTTCCAGCATTAATAAGCCAAAGCTTTAAGATGAGTTTCTCCTGGCAAAATGTATTATGTGTGGAGAGAAAGAAGGGCTCCTATTTTAAGAGTTGGGTCGCACCTTCCCCCCAAAAAGAGAGGTCCCAAAAGTTCAGACAGGTTTTGTGAAAGTAGGAAACTGGATGGAGCAGAGATTGTGGGGAAAGACTCCTGTGCGAGCCTCATTAAACAGCTGAAAACCTGTACTGGGGATTCGGATGGGTTTGCCTTAGCCCTGCTGCTCATGGGGAAGGTCTTTGCTTTGCTTGGTTAGACAAATGTATGAGAAAAGCAATCTCTCACTTTTCTGAGGACAAACAAAATGAAAAGGCTGAAAGCTGAAACTTGTGCTAAAACCAGATTGCCATCCCATAACTTATCTGTCTTCTACCCTGAAACGTGTAGGGTGTGATTTTAGTGTACCCAAGGCCTTACTGTTAGAGTAGTTATAAAGGGTCTTCTAGGTAGGTGAGATTCAGGCAGCTCTAACATTTTCATCAGTTTACATTAAAAAATATTTGGGAGCACTTCCTTTAAACATTAGAAGCTTCAAAACTGCAATGAAGCACTATTTTATTAACTTTTAGGCAGTCCGGTGCTGATCATGCAATGAAAGAGCAGAACTGCGGGGTAAAACTGCTAAAAAAGGAGACTTAACAAAAGCATAAAAACATGTACTGGGTGTCCATATGGGATAGTGCTGCGCAGATGTTAAACAAATACAGACGAAGAGTTATAAAATCTTGCTTTACTGGGGAGCTCAACTAAAAAGAATTTTTTTACTGCCCAGAAGGATGATTTACAAATTAATTTTATGTGTTTGATAAGGAATCTTTTGGAGCTTAAAAATATCCTAAAACACAAACCCATGCTGGCTGCTTTTGCTGTAACTGCACAGTCCACAGATTATTTTTTGTTTCTTTATATTTTAAATACTTACAGGGATGCAGAAGGGAAGTGAAAATGGTCAAGGAAAATAGGATGTTAATTGTTTCCAAATGCTGTCTTGCTCGTTAGGTAGAATTTATTACTCACCTCCAGTTGGAGGAGCGATGTAAATTCAGATGGTCAGTGGCTAAGGAGGCACCAGGTCTGCTGAAGTCTTCTTAAAGCTGGCCTGATAGTAGCTTCTACCATGGCTTTCCTCAAACCTCAGTTGGTGGCTTACTTCTTCCTTCTGACCTGCAGCTAGCCCAGGCTGTTTTTTTTCCAGCTGGAAGTAGAAGAAAGAACTTGGGAGTTTCATTATTCCTCCTGGCCAACAGTACCATTACTTCTGGTACCCGTTCATAGATGACATGAATATGTGCTGCAACTCAGCATCTTCTAAATAATTAGTTCCCTTCCCTGTGCTTACCATAAATTCCCTCTTCAGCTTGAGGAAAGTGCTCTCCCTTGAGTTTGTCATGTGTCTGTTCTAACAGATTTATGAAGTACCTTTTTTTTGGTGATACTTTTCCTCTCTAAGCCTCTGTGGCATCAAGACTCATGGACTGTTGTAAAGTACATTGGCCGATGGAATTATAGCTGTCACTGCTGGTGGGGTTTTAGTCCCCTCCAGTCCCAGCTGCCTTTGTTGCTCTGGTCTCTGAGGTTTTGTCTTTTCTGCCCTTGAGTGTCTAAATTCTCACATGTCTATTTCATTTACAGTTCTTAAAATTAGATTTATTTTCAAAGTCCTTTTTAGGAAGGAATGTGTGGGAATGTGTGTATAAACCATAAAAAATGTTAGTCCTTTGGGAGCCACATCGTTTTACAGTTTGTGTTCCTACCTACTGATATTTTTAACTAGACCATGCTTTCGTTTCTCCCATTCGCTTGCTGGGGGAACACTGTTGGAGGTGAACTTTCTGCCTTTAGGATTTTGAATCCTAGTCAGGGCAGGATTATTCATCTTTTACAGACATTAATTCTGAGTTACCGCTTCTGTAGCAGTCCCGAATATTATATGCCTCTTCTGGGTTTGTGGGTTAATGTTAATTTAATGCAATTATTTTCAGCTGCTGTCTTTTCCCTTTAAATCCTATATTCTGCTATGCTAAGCTAATGAAACACAGCTATTGTGGCGGACTTGGCTGCTCTGCTTACTAAAGGCGCTCATGATGTGGAACGCACTAACTGAAAGAGATTTTTCCTGTCTGCAGTACATGACAGTTCATAAAGGGCTGCAAGATTATTCTTTTTTTGTCCTTCTAAATACTTTTTTTGGCTTAGTCTTGCCACTTCCTTCCATTTGGAATTTTCTTCTTTCTTATGTGTCTTGGTTTAAAAAAAAGAAAAAAGAAAAAAAGAAAAATCTTAAAGTCAGTTGATGATGGTATGGAAGGAAGGAGAATGAAAGCCTCTGGTCTGCTGGTTCACCTTTCACACTTAAGGCAGATGCATCCTCAGTGTCTTTTATGTGTTTGAAGAACCAGATGCCTGGGATGATGGAAGTTATGCTGGTTCTTTGACATATGGCACCTGGATGGTGTGTTTCAGGATCCTTGTGGTAGCAGAGCACCTGGCAGCTTATTGTAGTAATAATCACTGTGCTGTCAGGGCTGGATTGCTTTCCAGATGAACTAAAAATGCCCACCTCCTTGAGAGGGTACAGGATTCGGCTTGAAGATGACTTCACTGCTGTATCATGTAGGAGGAGAAGACTCGCTGCAAGGGAGGCAACATATGTTTAAACTTAAATATCGTATAATTAGCCAAACTGGCAAAGGAAACTGTGAACAACATAAGGAATATGTATTAAGTCCATTTTATGATGTTTTAAAGAGATCCCCAGTGTGAGAACCCCCTACTCTGGTATTAATCTTTTAAAAACATTCCTGTCCTACTAATGGATATGTTCGTCTCTGTCAGCAGTAATTACAGCTTGGTCTGCTCTGCTTCTTCCTCCAATGTGTTGATACACCTGTTGTGGTGGGGAATAAGCTCATTCAGGGCACCCATCCAGGTTAAAAATAAGTTGCTTGTTTTCTTCAGATTATTTTTCTGCTCACTTGAGGCTTGGACCAGTTCCCCATGTCACATTGCAACTAGTTTGCCCCTCATGGCCGGGGGGTTATGCTGGAGAAGGGGGTAAAGCAGGAGAGAAGGGGAAAGAAAGGACAGGAATTGAAAACTTGGGCCCTGGGAGAAATGTCTCTCTAAATAGACCTTTAGGGGAGATTGTGGGTGTCGGTGAGGACACAGCAAACTTGTGAATGAGAGCAACATGCCACTCTTCCAGCTGTGTGTGTTTTTAAAGAATATTAACAGGTTTGACTGTGTGGGTATTCTTCGTAAGTGAAAAGATGGGTTTTATTCTTGGCATGGCAGATCCTAGTAAAATCAGCCTCCTTTTTCACAAAGGTAGTACTTAAGCCGATAGGCTGTTCCTCACCAAAACCAGTGAGAAGCAGTCACTGCCTTGAAGGTATTGGCCTAATTGCAAAAGATCACGGAGGGTTTGGGAGAGGAGCAGTGGCACCAAGAAACAGTTTGTCCAAGTTCATGAAGCGGGTCAGAAGCTGAGTCAGTCGCTGAGGCAGGTGTCCCGTGTCTGTTAGATTTCCTATTCCTAGCCCCGTCACACTGCCAATCTCTTTGGCTTTCTGCAGTAATCCCCTTCATCCCCTGGAGCTGGACCTGGAGCTGCTGACGTGGGGGAGAAGGGGAAAGCAACGAGGGAGTTTTATTTAGAAGCTTTACTCTGTGTAGCGTGTGGTGTCTTGAAATTCACTCGTTTCGGATGTGACATCCATTTGTTGCAAAATCGTGAGCATGTGTTTATTTTGGCCGATGGCACCAGCAGCAGCTACTTTTGTGAGTGTGCACGTGTGAGGTCTCGGGGTGGAAATCCTTTAGCAGGGTGATCCTTTACATGCACTTATTGAGAGCACTTCCCTTGCCTGACTTAAACCCCTTGCTACGCTGGCGTTCAAACCAGGCTGGCTATCAAATCCTTCTGTCCTTAACGCGAATCGTACCATGGGTGTGCACGTTATCAGCCTTTTGTGCTGTGGCCAGCCATAGGAGGAGACGGTGATTTGTACGTCCTACAGTGAAAGTGCTGCTACCATCATAGATTTTTATGCTTGTTTGCGTCTTCCTTTTCTTTTTTAATAAGAAAAAAAAAGCCAATTTTGAAACTGTTCAAACTGTTTCTGCTTTCATACGGTTTCAGTGAAGCCGTCTGATACCTCTTACTCTTTGAGGAGACAGTTCTGTTTGAGTAGCTTCACGCTGGACCTTCGTGCTTCGTGGTAAGAAGGATTCTTCAGTTGCTAGAAGAATTTTGCACAGCGACTGTTAAGTGCTGAAGAGCTGGAGAAAGACCTTTGCAGAAGTCTAGGAAAGGATTTTCATTCGAAGGCTTATGTATAAGGATTGCCTCTTTGGTAGCCATGGACCACCTTATTCTTTGGAATAATGACGTAGCGTATGAATCGCATTTTCATATGGGTCTAATTTGCTTATTAGCTTCACTCTGCTGTCATCTGTCAGAAAAAAGTATATGATTTGTGTGGTTACTCACAGAAAGCTGGCACAGTCAAGTGTTTTATGGAAAAACAAAAAAGACACCCTGTGCAGTTGCCAAGAGTATATCTGCTGTCCTTTTCACTTGGAGTACCACCAAACTGGAGAAAAACTACTTTCCTATCAAGTAAAGAAAACAAACAAACAATGTCTTATTCTCTCTGATGTTTGTAAGTGATGAGAAGGGGAAAAAGATTTGAGGGCTTGTATAGGTTAAGGAATTTTTTTTGGAAAAAAAAAGACACTTATTAATGAAACAAAACCCCGTTTGTATGAAGCCCATCTGTGACAGCAGTGTTGCTACACTGCCAAAGGAACTCTTGGCTAGTTTACTCTTAAACTTTGTAAAGAAACGTGACATATTGCACCTCTAGTAATGAATGTGCTCCCAAGGCTGAGAGGTTGGCCATAAAAATTACTCATCCTTTTTTTTTTTTTTTTTTCTTACTGTGTAACTATTTGTATCGCTCTAAACAGCTGACACTGAATTCCTCCATCAGATGGGTCTCCTGAATAGCTGTATGAAGCAGGGTTGCTCTGGTCTGTCTTTCTACCGTTGCATCAGCTTCAGCTGCAATTTCTTACAGTGGCTCTGCCTTAAAATTCATGTTCTAAGTATCAGGTTCCTGCAGTTTTCTTTCCTCCTCTTAAGCTCTTTTCAGATTACTTAAGGCATCCTTCGTGCTCCTCCTACCTGTGCTAATAGTGATTCCAAACTTGTCTTTCTTGTCTCATCCTGTCCTTGGCTTTCTCTGGGGTACTTCAGGGTACTTCAGTGTCTGAAATGCCTTATTCTGCTCTGAAGCACTTGCCTGTGTGTCAGCAAATCTGTAGCAAGAACTCCAGCTCAGAGGTGCTGACAGGAAGGAATCAAATTCAAAACATAATCAAAATATTCCACATTCATCACTGGCTTCTCTCTGCACCTTGTCTATTCCCTTTTGTCATTTAGATTGTCAGTTTCTTAAAGCAGAAGACAATTTTCTTTGTGATTTGGATAACACTGAGCACCGTGCAGGTACTTAATAAATAGAAAACCAAACAATTTATATCCATGTAATAGCCTGTTTTTACACAAATCACACACACTTGTCTTTTATATTGACTATCCCTGTTTTTTATCCACCCTGAAAAGCAGCGTTTACACCGTGCAGTCTAACATTGGAAAACGATGCTTTGAATCAAACTTAGGCAGATTTTCTTTTAGTTCTATGTGGGGTTTTTTTTTGGTCATGCTTGCCTTTTTTGGAGTGGTTATTCCATGGAGGTTAAAAATACGTTATCGTTCCAGTGCTGCTTGGATGGCACTATAGCTCATTCAGGTTCAGAAGTTGTTCTTGTACCTCTTGATATGACAGAAATATTCACGAATACTTGTGTTCTGTGCAGTGAGCGGTCCTGGTTGCTGCTACACATTATACTGTATACACCCCATTAGCTGTGTGAATTACTCGTCTCTGTTTCACTCCAGTTTAATTAGTTATTCCAGTCATATGATGGGGAAAAAAAAAAATCAGTTTTTCTGGGTTATCACCTTGCATATATTCAGTTAAGTTGCATATTGTTATCCTCATTTCACCCCAGATTTTGTTCCCAGTTATTTATACCAGACACAGAATGAATGCACTTCACATCATGTTTATATTGCTTGCACGTTTTGTGGGGAATTGTGTCTTTCTGACCTTTCCAACCCAAAGTTACTCTCGCAAGCATAATTGGAGTTCAGCCTTGTATGTCACAGGAGAAGATGCTGAGTTTTGTTTCTTGCTTCTAAAGTTGAGTAAGTTTATATCATGGCTCCATTCGAATGCTGATTTTGCTCCTATATTCTCTGCTTTTTGTATGCTTCTGGTTTACATGATTACCTACTAGTTTTTTATTGATTTAGTAGCTAATGCTGTCTAGTATTTCTGCCCGAGAAGGGTATTGTGAGAATAAGTGCATGAAGAGTTGTGAGGAATATAGTTCTGTAATAATACCCACATGAGAAGTTAAAAGGAAAAGGGTTATCTGCATGTATGCAGTTAAAATATTCAGGAATTCTGTGACTTGTGAATTAGATAATGGAGCTGTAGCAAAACAGCAACTGCATAGCTACAGAGTATTTTACTGGTATTCAAAATAAATCTTAAATTTAAAATACATTATTTGATGGAATACTTTAAATCTATGATTATGCATTTGTGTCTATAAAAGATGTATCCTAATGTTTGGGAGATCTAGTATGAAATATCGAGTAAATAACAAAGGCATTTTAGAATGCCTTTAAGTTAATGAGAGAGATTTATTTAAATTAGATGATACTTCGTAGAATATTGCTCTCTGTTCTAGATTACAAATCTCTGCTATTTAAATATTTTTCTGTGGGGGTTGGTGATAGGAGTGGGAGGCGATGCATTTCTAGTTTCATCTGTATCCTTGAATTAACTATGAAAAAGGGTGGGTTCTCAATTTAACTAACTTAAGCTAGAATCTCAGTGCAAATGCAGTTTATAGTCTCCTGCACAAGGTTCCACAACATGTTTCTAGAACTGCCGGCCTGGGTCCTTCTGCATTTTATAAACAGGTTTGTAAGCTGGTGCCTGCCTCTCCTACAGAGAGAAGAGAGTTGTCCTGGTGAAGGGTTTTGCACATATGGTCTTTATATATGTGAGGAACCTTTGCACACAGAAGAGTCAGCCCTCCAAAAACCTCCTGCAAGAGGACATTGAGTCTCAAGGAAGTCTGGAAAACTTGATTGTGAATGAGGTGCATTTGTTTTGGCTGAAGTTAAGACATCTACATGAAATTAAATGAAACAAGCTATATCAACCCGTCTGTAGGCAACCATCGATCCTGCCAATTTTAGGTGTCGTATGTGAAACCTTCCTTTTGGATTTAACGGACAGTAAAACTGAGAGATCTAGCTGAGTCTGTATTTGAAACTGGTTTTTTGCTACAAACTCAGAAATAAAGATTTAATTTCCAGTAGATGGGAAACATTGAACCTGAGATTAAGGATATCTGTATTCTGTTACTTAAGGGTATCTAAGTAGGATATTGGTGTGTCATAATATGAATTTATAGGTCACCAGCAACTCATCAGTAATCTTGATCTATTGTGCTAAGTATAAGGTAGTTTATCTGTGAGTAAGCTGCCTGTGCATTTAGCGTCTGCTGAGGGTTTGTCTATATAGGAACACTTAGAAAAATTAATCTGGATTAAGATATGCTTTGGAAGTGGGTTAAATTACCTAGTACTTCTATACAAGGATTTCTAAGCAGAGTTTAAGTGGCTTTAGTTGTAGTTTCTTTACTTCCTCAGTTAAATACATTAAATCAAATTAAAGGCATTTAAATTTTACTCAAATGCCCGTAGAAGTTTAATGTAATGTTATTAACCTGCTTTTAGTAAAGTTTATCTGCATTTGCTTTTATTATTTTCTTGTAGGCAAATTGGAGACATGTTCAAAGGAGCAGTAAATGAGATAAGCCAATTTAGTGTAAATTCATAGTTTTTATTTCTTGTGCACTAACGTTTTCAGGTTGACCAGCTCTGTCTCTCTGCTTACTGACACTACCCAACTCAGTCTCCTGGTTCTCAGATCCCTCATCTACAAATTGTTAGTAATGATTTTGATATCCATGAAGGGACTAAGAGCCTTCCATATGAGAAATGCTAAATAACAACTGTGTGGTGGTATTCGATTATCATACGAATGGATGTCTGATGTTTGTCTTTGTTCATTAATGTAAAGGTGAGGGTGGAGTTGGGGAAGATGAATGATTTAAAGGAACTTTACCCATGAGCATAATTATTTTTCTGTAAAATTATGGCAGAAGCAAACTGTGATTTTTAAGGTAACATAGAGTTCAGGAATCTGTATCTGCTTTTGCTGCACCTGGCTTAGTATATTTCTGTAAGGTAAAATATGCTGTCTTTGGAGACTCTTAGATGAGAGACGTATACACACATTAATCAGTAGATGGTAAACATGGGGTTTTTTCCCCCCTATGGAAGCGGAGACAAAATGTGAGAGAAACCTTGCTTTGACTGCCCAGAACCAAACATTGTGCAGAAGTTGGTTTGCAAAATGACAGCAGCAACTTTGGACCTTGCAAAAGCCACTGCTTTTTCTTCATTGTTCGTGGCTTGATATAAATCCAGTGACATGGGGTCCTTGAGAATAGTAAATATTGTTACGCACAAATAAGAATGAATGGCTTGAAAGTTTCACGACAAATTGCTCATGTTGGCATTGCATTGTGAGGGCTGTGTAATGCTGCTGTGAGGAGAAAGGCATCGATTGTCAGTGCTCTCTCTGAATATGCAGAATGCTGAGCTCTGGCATGTATTTTTCCTGCACGTGGCAGCATCTAGTAGTGGGCAGTTGAAACCTCTGATGATTTGAATTGCCAAGTGATGCCTTTACACTCAAATCCATAAGAAACCAACCTTTTCCTCTCCCACCCACAGGCCCACTGAGAAGTGAAACGTACTGAATTGCAAAAAGTATGTCAAATATGCATTTAAATGCCTTGCTTCTCTGACGTTTCATTTGATATGTGCTACATGTGACTTTGAAGCATAATAGCACATTGTCCTAAACTGATGCAGTTAGGCAGTGTTTGATCTCTTCAGCTGAACAAAGTTATTGTTTTAATGCTAAGCAAAAGACCTTTTAAATAGGAGAATTGATTTTTATACATTTTTAAGGAGAAACCAGGATATAGCTGCGGTTCCTTTCTCCTTTTGGATTTACAGCAGTATGATGACAGATTAGTAGTGTTCCCTCAGGCTGAGATTGAATGCATAAAAGACAGTAAATTCTGTGGTAATGTTAAGCCCCTTAAAAAACAGTTATTTTAACTATGCAGTGTGTGTAAAGTTTTCTTTTTTTTTTTGTTTATTTCATTTCTAAAAGTTATTGACAGATTTGGAAACAAAGATCATCAAAATACACATATTCTAATGATGGTATAGGAAGAGTTGTAACTTTTGACCTGTTCATGAAACATCTAGATGGTGTACCTGAAAGGAAGGAGCTCATAGTTTTACTTAATAAAATCACATTCCTATGAATATAGCACAGGTGAGGGAGAAGGAAAGAATTCTAAAAAGTGTACTTAGGAAATACTGATTTGTGCCAGTAGACCTTCTTGTCATCTTCTGGCAGCACTTCTGAAACACTGGGTTTTAAATCGTGATGCATCTGCATGGGTACAGGTAACTCTGTGATAACTAGTTTGAATACAAGTAGATCCAATGCACTCTATACTTATAATCACAGAATGGTTAGGGTTGGAAGGGACCTTAAAGATCATTGAGTTCAACCCCCCCTGCCATGGGCAGGGACACCTCCCATTAGCCCAGGTTGCTCAAAGCCTCATCCAGCCTGGCCTCGAACCCCTCCAGGGATGGGGCATCCACATCTTCTCTGGGCAACCTGGGCCACTGCCTCACCACCCTCACAGGAAAACATTTCTTCCTCATATCTCATCTAAATTTACCCTCTTTCAGCTTAAAATGGTTGCCCCATGTCCTCTCACTCCACTCCCTGATGAAGAGTCCCTCCCCATTTCTCCTGTAGCCCCCTTTCAGCACTGGAAGGCTGCTGTAAGGTCTCCGTGGAGCCTTCTCTTCTCCAGGCTGGACAACCCCAGCTCTCTCAGCCTGTCCTCTTACAGGAGGTGCTCCAGCCCTCTGGTCATCTTCGTAGCCCTCTGGACCCGTTCCAACTGGTCCATGTCCTTCTTATCTTAAGGCTCCCAGAGCTGGATGCAGTCAGTACTCCAGGTGGGGTCTCACGAGAGCAGAGCAAAGGGGGAGAATCACCTCCCTCGACCTGCTGGCCACGCTTCTTTTGATGCAGCCCAGGATATGGTTGGCTTTCTGTGCTGCAAGCGCACATTGCTGAGCTTTTCGTCAACCAATACCCCCAAGTCCATCTCCTCAGGGCTGCTCTCAATTAGCTAAATACTTAGCCAGCATTTTTTGACATATTGCTAAAACTGGCTCTGTGCAGATCTGCAGCTGATGTGAACTGGAGATTAGATCTATTGGATAGCTCTGAAATAAGAATTTTTCCCTGTGATTGTTTTTAAAATTAGCCTTCCTTTTGCTTCCTGCTCTTATGCATCCCCTTTTTGAAATAACTCTACATTTATGAGATAACAATTGGCTAGTATCCCCTGTGTATGGTTCCTGGCTGTACACAGTTAGGTAAGAGCATGAGCAAAATGTAAATTCTTTGGTAACTCGGCAGAAGATACTATTTCATCACAATTGCTATTTAATTTTTGCAAAAGAACCTCCCACGCTGAATGTTCTCTGAGTTATTTGGGGTTGATTTTTCATGAATAAAATTCTTAGTCATCTTCAGAATCTATGCAATATCTTAAAGAAATAAAGACTTTGCACATTTCAATAGTTAGTTGGTCTCCTTTTGTATATCTCTCTCTCTACTCTGTCTGTATCTCAGTCCTCTTATCTGGTAGGGCTCTTGAGGATGCACGAGGTCCTTCATGTTTCATCAAAATGTGGACAGGCTACCGAACCAAGAGACATCTTTCCCTCAGCTACAATCTGTGCCCTGAACCTCCGTTCCCCAGCTGCGCAGCTCACATCGGTTTGCACCATGAACAGTCTTGGGGCAGTAATTTTGGGGAGGGGAGACTGGGATGTTGTGCAAATTGGCCCTTCAGTTGCGGCAGTGAACACAAGCCCGTGGGCAAGTCACAGAACTTATTTGTACCTGGGTAATGATATATATTTGCCTACCTAGTAATATGTAAACTGGAAGGTTCTAGAACATATTTATGAAGGAGTTTGAGGTCACTAAAAGCAGTGAAACAAACTCCTGTGGCTTTATTGCAAATACCAACTCTTGATGCTATGCTAAACACTCGAGCTCATGAAGAAACTGAATGACTGCATGAAAAAAAAGGTTTGTTCCTGGGGGTAATAACTCTCATTAGTCTAATTGGTGTAGCTGGAGAAGGTAAACAGTCTGAGTTGCAAAAGACTGTTTTCTGTTCTGTAGTACAAGCAGCAGACTTTAAATTCAAGTTAGAGAGCACATGCTTTGAACTTGTCTAGGTCTGTGTAAGTCCGACAGAAAAGCATAGCTGGTATCTGTGGAGTGAAGGACGTGATGATAAAGCAAAAGATGGAAGAAGGCTGTTGCCTATGGGAAGGAGTGAGTCAAGTAACATATGGTCTGTAAAATATGCAGACATATTTTTATCATGTGCAATAAAACTATTGTCTCTGAATCTCATCTTTTATATATTACAGCTATGATCTGAGGATCGTTTCTGAAGGCTGGTGGTGGTTTGTTTGAGGGGGGGTTGGTTTTTTGGGGGTGAAATACTTGCTCTTTCCAACTTTGCTGCTGCTACACTTACTGTTTGGTTAAGCCTCAGGAAAACTCATGGAGGTTCAGTGAACTTGGAGGGCATGCCTTAGTACTTCATAAAGCAGTGTGCTTGTTATGTGCTGAATGTATTCATGTTGCTGTGTTCTGTTGCATGTGTACGTTATTCTGTGTATTGGAAAGATACAAGCCCTCTCAGGGCTTTAAGGTTTTGTTTGGTTGGTTGGTTTTGTTTGTTTTGTGTTTTAAGTGATCAGGATTAAAAAAAAAATGAAGTTAACTAGACTAACATATTGTGGGGTTGTTGGTTTGTTATGGGTTTTTTTTTTTTTTTTGATGGATAGAGGGAGGAAAGGAAAACTAGCTTTATGACTGGTGAGCTCTGGTTCTTTGATCCAGGCTTTGCCCAGTGGCTTCAGTGTTGTGGGGGAAAAACCAGCCTGTTCCTTAGCTCCTTCTTAGTCCTGGGGTGAAGTCCAGGGGAAGAAGAAATGTTTTAATGGATTGGGTGGAGTGGTAGTATCTACAGATCTCAAGAGAGATCTGAAGGTCAGGATGCAGGTTAACATTGTGATGGAGAGCAGAGCACAGCAGTTGGGAGAGGATGGATTTCTACTGTGCTGGCCCTTCCATGAAGGGGTGTGTGCCGTACTCTCTCCTGTTGCAGAGTTTGTGTTCTGAGGTTGTCCTTAAATCACTGAGCTTCTTGAATGGTACAGCTGTGACACATGCACAAGCATTTCACATTACTTTGTGAAATGCAGTTTTGTTTTGGAAGTAATGTGTTCCTCCTTAGACACTTCCCTGGTGTGCTAGTGTTATTGCTAAGGGGAATATCAAAGTGTTTGTGTCCCATGCTCCATATGGAATGTAAGTGAACTAGTATGAGCTACGCTTTCTTCTAAGAGCGGAGAATGGACCTAAGTAAGCTTAGCAAGTAAAAGTTCAAATAAAAACACAGTGGCTTTAATGTGATTTTTCGTTTTTGATTAAAAACTTACTCATTTCAAGTCTAAAATAATCTTTACTTTGAAGTGATGTTTCTTTTTATGGTGTAACTAGGAAGTGTCATTCCAGCTGATGAAAGTTATTTTGCTATTGGATGGAGTAGTAAAAGCCATTGACTTTTCTTTGCAAGTGAAAGGAAGAAAACCTTTTTTTCTTGATCTGTAAAGCCAATTACTGTGCTATCAGAAAAAGGTTCTAATGAGTGTAGCTCACCTAATGAGAGTATTATCAAATGAATCTACTGTTCACAGAATTATAGGGTGATATTTCTTAGACTGAATGGTCTTTGAAACTGCTATTTAGTCTTAAATTCTTTGTAGTGAAATAGTTGGTGGGAATTTTTTGTTTTTTGTTTTTTTTCTTCTTCCAGGTCAATATAAAAACATTTCAGTAAGTTTTAGTCTTGTTTGGACCATAGGAGAATTTTTTTTTTCCAAATTCCTGAAAAAAGTTTAGCTGATTGTGTAGTTTAGGTGTTAATATGAAGTTACTGCTTCAGATTTATCAGTAACCTTTAAAAGTAAGCATATGACTGAAAATGATTTCTGACAAAAGTCCCAGTTCTTAAATGCTGAAGTTGCAGGGGTTTTCTTTAAATTATGAAGAGGTCAGATAGGCTGGGTCTGAATTTGGTTTATTTTCAGATTGTGGTATGTTACAGTTTTATTTTAATGGCATATGCTGGAAGAGGGAAATTAATTGCTGTTGTGGTGTGGAGGCATGTTGGAGTTTGAAGAATTATGGAGTTTGTGTTGTGCTGAATTGGAGCGATGAAGTACAGATAACAGACCGCAGCTGCGGCCACAAATTAGACCTCTCCAATTTGATGCTGAAAGTATTGCATTAGAATTGCCCTTCTAGGATTTCCATGTGGAAAGTCTGATGAATAAAACCAGATCTGAAATAGGGAAGCTAGAAATATGTGCTGCTGCAAGTGCTTGTTGGGGCTTCGTCATTGTAAAATGAAGGTCACCGCTTTCCTAAGTGAGAGCAGTGCTCAGGAGCTTACTGCTCTTCAAGAACTTCCACTGTTTTTTACATCTTAGCAGTTGCCAGGGTCCTATAAAGTTGGCTGTGGCATTGAGTTCTTGTAAAGCCAAGGGACAGTTCTGGGCAAGAGAGGGCTGTGTCTAAATATCACTTATCCCCAAAACACCTACTCTGTAAGGTATAGGGGCTGGAGCCAAGAGGACACCAAGTGATACAAGACTGTGCAAGGTCCCCCCTGCTTCCTCAGATGTTCTCGTTCAGTGAGTGTAGCTCTATTCTGACCTCCAACATCCCGTTCATTGTTTTTGTGCTAGGGGTTTCCTGAATGCCCCACGGAAAATGTGACACCACTTTGTAATGTAGAACAAGTATATTGTGGAACGGGACTCGGCCAAAAGGATAAAACCTCATTCTGCATTGTGACTTTAATCCAGATTTGTGTTCTAGTGGAAGACTCTGTGGTGGGGAAGGTGTCTCGAACATGAGATGCCACCATGTAAAGCAAGCGGTCGTTCCTTGGGTTTGAGGATTTATGTATGCACGACTCAGAATCGGTAAATCTCTGACCTTTTCAAAGGACTCTTCCTTTTTTTCTTCTTGATACTTTAATACCTTTTGAATGCAATTGGCATTTTAGTGGATTGACAGATAACCAACTGATGTCTGTGTACAGTAGCAGAGGTTATGCTATATTTAGGATGTAATACTTTATTTTCTGCATCAACCTACTTTTGTGGCTTTCAAACTGGAATTTTCATCGGGTCCTTCAAAACTATAAAAATACCTTTTTGAGAGAAAGTAAGATAGTTGGCTATTCTAATATTTGGTATATTTTAATATATATAATGTAATATATTTTTAATGATAAATTTTCTTCTAGCTCTTCTGTTCATACTTTCATAAACTTGAAAAGCAAAAACATAAATCAAAGTGGGTTAAAGATCAGGCACGTGGTTTTATTTTAATGAGGGATAAAGCTGAAGTCTCACTGAGTGTACATTGTTCAGCACTGGCTCTCTGGGGCATATGAATCAGTCCCTTCATTACCAATCTGGAATCTTTTCCTTTTGTGGTTACAGTGTATTTTCATTAGAAAAACTAATGTAAGATAATACTCAGTGTGTTACTTTTGCTGCTTATATTCATGTGCAAAGTTAATGTTTTTTGTTGGTTGTTTTTTTTTTTTTTTTTTTAAATGGCAAGCCTTTTGTAGCCACATGAAGTTTTGACTTCACAGAGTAAGTTTGCTTGATTTATATCTGGCAGCAGGAAGGGGATTTTGAGAAAAGATGTAGTAAGCCTGCAAGCTTGAGAAGGAGGTATGATTTTCATGGTTATGCCTCGTGTGTCTGGGACACATTTTCCCAAAGGCTTCAAGGTAAAATGTGTGTTGGATTCTGTTTGCTGTGTGTGGGGGGAGGCAGACAGCAGGAAATGTTTCTCCTAGCCTTTTGTTATTGTGGGTAGCTAGGATTTGGGATGGTGTGCCCCAAAAAGCATGAGGTCAGAACCTGGGGGAAGAAGGGGAGTCATAAATAAGAGAATTAAAAACTTCGAGACCCATCCCCTCATCTCCCTTGCTGCCGTACCTACACATCCGCTTGCTCTTTAGCATCTTTTTATCGGAATTGTTGAAAGAGGCTGCTAAATGAAGAAACCAGCTTTCCTTTTGAACTTTTAACCTTCATGAAAGCTACAGTAATTGGCTTCTGCAGAACATAGATTGTTTGAATCTGACATTTAAAAAAAATATACAGGAAGAATGAAATATCAACGTGCACTTTTGAAATTCCCAAATTGCCAGTGAAGGTCTTACTTCTATGTGCGTTAAAAGCCTGAAAAGTGCAGGGAGCGAATGGGGACGGGAGAAGTGTCCCTGTTGCATCTCATCCGGGATGTGCTTTGGTTGAGATGAAATGCAGCAGTTGGTACAAAACCTCTACTTGGGGAAAAATGCAGGTGAATGTGATCTCTCTAAGGGAGTGGAAGAAGGCTTGAAGAATGGGTCATGTAAAGGGAAATAAAACACTGTCAGAAAACAAAAGTGGGGGGAAAAATGCCAAAGGTGGGAGAGATGAATTGTACTGCATATGCTAAAGGTGAGTAGTATGCTTAGATTTCTTCTATGAATGAATGTCCTATTTAAAAATAAATAAATAAATGTTTGCCCACTTCATCCTTGTTAAAAAGAACACACAAAACTCCTGACAGGTGCTATTCTTTCTAAGATTTGATTATGTGAAACTTTTATATCGTAAAAGCAAGGAAAGCACATTAAAGTCTAATCCCTGTTTACTCTTGTGGGTCTTAAAGCTGTCATCACTTAAAAGTCGTACAAGAGCAAAAATAGTATCTTAAATATGGATGACTTTTTGTCTCCAATGACTTCTAATACACATAAGTCAATAATTAATCTAAAAGGAAATCCAGGTCAAATCATGCTTTAGATGACATTTAATGTAAAATGCTTGAAAGCAGCTTTCACAGATATCATTGCTGGCTTTTCCATCTATAGAAAAGTGCAATATATTTTTGCAAACTTGAAAATTAAAATTTAGAGGGATACCCTGACAGCAGAGACCTGTAGCCCTTCCTTCTCCCATGCAAGCTAATAGCCATGCTGCATACATCATCGCACGTGTCGCTGCTCAAAGGAAAAACGTCCTCACCAAGGCTTTTTACTTCTCAGCTGCTGAAAGAAACTGACAACCTTTGGCATGGTTGAGTTTCTCTTAACAGAAAGCAGCAATATATGTTATAGTTAACTTGGCTGGTGGCATGCAAAACTACCTGCCTTCTTCCTTTTAAGGTGTGATTCTTCTTTCTTTAATAAGGTTGGTTAATGAACCAGGAGAAATAGTGACAGATTTTAAAAAGGAACTTTTGAAAATAGGCAGCTCCTCAGTTTACCGGGAATAGTTTAGTTTGATTTTGTTAGAGATGAAATGGTTCCGTGCAAGATGCTTTGAGTGTCTTACTCTGAAAAAATTGGGATCCTTTGTAGCTTTTCATCTTGCTGTTACATGTCTTCAAAGCAAGAGGCAAGTGTTTTCTGTCGTGTGCCTGTCTCTTTTAACATCTGTATTTCCACTTCAGCAATTAAATGACTTAAAGCAAAGGTGAGGCGGGGTAGCCAGCAGCCATGCATTAATTTCACAGTGTAAAACTACAGAGATGATTTGGGCCAAAAAGAAGTAGCTGTCACAGGACAGTGGTCTCTTCCTGTCATGTGTGTGCTGAAAATAGGGCAGTTGCCAGGAATGACTGAACCAAGGAGCCAGATGACAGGTTGTGGTTTTTTTTTGTTTTCTTAGTTGAGAAGAGCTTAAACTTTCAGGGCTGTAAAGCCAAAGCACACAGTGTTTGTTTGACAGCAAAGTCACCCATATTAAATGATGAAAGCCTGAGTAGAAGGAAGAACGTGGTACAGAGGTGAGCAGTAGTTGCTCACTGGGCTGTTTCGGAGTATTTGCATTTTGATTGACTCCACAGACATTTGTGTGTGCCTCAGGGACTCTTAAGGTAAGGAAAAAGTGCTTTATATGTAAAGGAAAATGGCAGTGAGACTTCAGACTTGCTCCCTACAGCATATTCTGTGTGCTCTTTCAGTCTTGGCTTAAATTAATATAATGGTGATGCTTTTATTTTTGCCTGGGAAATTAATTTCCCTTGATGATTTGCTTTAAAGCATGTAATCCACCTAGAAATGTATTTGTCATTTTGTGCTAGTAATGAATCTCTTAATTTGGCAGAGGAAGAGAATTAGAAGACATTGGCCAAGAAATATAGCCACAAAATGGTTTACTGTTCCATCCCGAAGTCCATACCTGGAATTCTTGTGAGAAGCCCTGTCTGATGGATAACTGCAGCAGAAATGTGCTCTGAAATGCTAAAAAGAGCACAGGCTGTTCCCAGCAGGCTCTGAAGCAGCATCCTTCACTTCTACCTCCCTGGTTTTTAATGGCAGATGTTATATTCAAACTACGGATGGTAGCAAGAAATAGGTAAACCAGTCTCTGCTTTCAGGAGCTTGAGGGCTGGGAAAGGTAAAATGTGGGAAGAACTGGGTGATCAAGCTGGGAAAGGTAAAATGTGGGAAGAACTGGGTGAATAGTCTGTCTGAGCACATGGGTAAATAAGGCGGCTGCCTGTTCTGGGTAATCTGTCAGCCTGATTTACATACAACCCCCTGTAGCCTCTAAATGCCTCTCAACTTCTCTGGGGAAGCGTGGTGCCCCATTTTACGCTTGGTGGTTAGAGGCACAGAGGGCCAAAGGGCAAGTAGGTGGCCACACAAAGCCTTTGAATGAAAGAAAATTAAACACAAATGTTCTTGGTTCCAAGTTTAACATCATTGTCTTTGAAGCAGAGTTTCTGTTCATTTAAACAGTGTGATTACTACGTGTGGTGGGGAGTTCTTTTTAATCAGCGCTGTGGGGAAAAATCTTGGTAGATATAAGGTCTATTTGCAGGTGGTTTTTTTTCAGTTTATTTTTCTCTGGTGTGTCTTACACTAGCTGCTAATGATTACATTCTCTCAATGACACCGAGGTCAAATAAGAATCTGGGGCTTTTGTGTCTCAAGAGGTTTGTTTTGTAAATGCAAGAATACATTTTTCTATCTTGTTTAAAAGGGAGAATTAGACTTTGTCCTGGGCACTGATGCAACATTTTTACCTATTGGTTCTGCTGCTTCAGAATTCACTTCAAGTGCCTTAAGTGGAGATAATGTCATTTTTTTTTTTTCCCCCAATCCTAGTCAGAGTTGTTGGCATAGTGTGTGAGACCAGCAAGTTAAGAGATGTGGCTGAAATCCATCTAGTTCTTTAATGCCCCAATAAGAGAGCTTGTGAAGGTGGTGTGGCTGGGAGGAATCTGCTCCAGAGCTTGGAGAATGGCACACGTGAAAAGGAAGCTTCAAAAAAATAATCAAAAATGTCTTTTCCTTTGCTCCTCATGTGTGCTGTCCTCTTAAGTTTTGTGTGCCCTGATCAAGAAGCAGCAATTGGGAACTTTGTGTTGTGGAGAACATGTCTTTGTGAGCCTACAGACTGGAGGGATCTTCCAAGCAAGGTGGGAGGAAGTCACATCTAGCTCGGACAGAAGAGCAGAATCCCCTCTTGGGAGTAGGGGACTGTAATTGAAATGGGACTCAAGTCCTGGTCTTTAGAGATGTGGAGTCCACTCACTTTTTACGGAGAAAGTTGTTTGGCAGGTTTGAAAACAAGACATTTCTTTCCTGATTGTATTCCTTACTCCAAATTAAGACCTTCTCATGGGCTGTGGCTATGGTTCTGTGAATGCAGCATGAAGACTGCAAAACCAGTAATGTGAAACATCAGTGTGCTGTAGGGTGAGGTTTGGGGAGAGAAAAGAAAAGGGAGTATTCTTTTAGTAGAGATGTGCACTGCGGCTTTTTGGCAATGCTTATGCTTTCAGTGTACAACCTGTGAATATTGCGTAATATAGGGTAAAAGGAGAGTGGGTACTGCTCTGTGTTTACTGTTGTTGCCATTGTGACATAAATGGCACTTGCTACTTGAACGTTAGATGTTAAATTACTACTGAAAGGAGGTGAAATGTGCCATGGAGTTACTGTGTTGTGCTTTGTTTTAGTGTTGCCGTTTTCACACAAAGGGCTTTTCAGCCAGGTGTTAGCCCTCTAGAAAGTTCAAAACGGTCAACTTCAGTTGACAGCTTTATTTGGAAACACTTCTAACTATGTCAAACTGAACTAGACAGTTAACGGAACAGTGATTTGCCACCCCTCACCCCAACGTGCAAAGGGAAACTTTAATTTGAAAACACTGAACTCTGAAAGCATGAAGGATAAACAGTGGTTACTCTCACAGGGGACTTGGTGGAGGGATGTTACTTTATGTTTCTGAAGATACGAACTCTGGCAATCATCAGAGCACTAAAAATGTATTTGGATTTTATCCAAATACTTTAATCTTGTAATGCCTGTTAGAGTTATAAAGGAGCTCACTGAGTTAATGAAACATACTGTAATGAACCCAGTAATTGCATATTTTTACATTGTTCTCCTCTATGGAATTGAATCTCGGCTGTGTGCTGTGGACTTAGCACGGGTGAAATAAATCCTCTTTTTTGGTTCAGGGCATGTTTCCATGATGGTTGAAGATGAGCAGGTTATATTCCTGCTTTCCTCTTTGTCCCTACCCTTTCCTTATGGTGGTCCTGATGCTTGCCTGAGTGAGTGGCCAGTGTGCTAAAGGGGCTAATCTGTCTGAAGATGTGTCTTTGTTTTTGTTTTGTAGAGTTAAGTGTTTGGACAGTCCATCTCTCTGAACTGGCCTGCTGGACAAGTGCCAATGCTGGCACTGGGGAGGAGGCCAGGCCATGACATTGGGGAAGCAGAGATATCAGATCTGGATCTAGACTTTGAATGGCAGAAGCCTGAGGTTTGTGGAGTAGAAAGATTTAATCTTAGCAGAGAACATAAGGCTGATGGCTCAGGATGATGTATGTATTACAATATTTTTTAACATCAAACAGTTATGAGAATCTATTTTTTTTTTTCCTATACAAATTAGAGGGACACACGTTATTACGCAGCAAAGACGTAGTGTCCTTTTGGCTGTTGCTGCCAACCTCTCCTTGTTCTGTGGTTAGCATTTGTAAGTTCTCAGCAGGTAAAATACTGGGCAGTAACTCCTGGGTGGATCAAGAGGGTGTTAAATATTTGAGGCACTCTATTTGTTTTTAGGATAATAGAGAAAAGCATCCCACAGCAAGTGCTGGTACATTTTGAATAGGTGTTTTGATGGAAGTTGATTGAATTGCAGCAAGTGACAACTGATGTTCTGGCTCCTGAGAGGGAAACTGCCACGAGTCATCTTGCAGAATAATGTGGTTGGCACAGTTCAGTCCTCAGTGTGCAGACAGTGCTGGTTGCGTTGCCTGGATGCATGTATTGTGGGAAGGTTAAGAACTCAGTTTGTTGATTAGCCAATTTGGAAACACTCACTGTTTCCCTCATTCTTGGCATAGCTATGTGTGTTCTCAGAGATGCTGGAGCAGGAGCTTCAACTGGAGCATGGAGATGGGGAAACACAGCTGTGCCATCATCAGCTTCTGCTAGGGAGTGTTACCTATAGCTGTTTGGGGAGTGTTAGAGAACCTTTGTAATTATAGTTGCTTATGAGAAGATACTTGGAGAAGCAGATCATGTATACTACAAAGGTGACTTTTTAATTGATGATCACTTCTGCTGTGCCAGGATGACATTTTAAACTTTTGTAAAATCAGTGGCCTCTATAATTCTCTCAGGCAAAAGTGCAATGGCAGGCTTTCATATGTTCCTGTATTCTTCTCTTTTCACTCATGTCGTGGCTTAACCACAGCCGGCAATAAGCACCACACAGCCGCTCACCCACCCTCCCTGGTGGGATGGGGGAGAGAATCAGAAGGGTAAAAGTGAGAAAACTTGTGGGATGAGATAATGATAATTTAAGAAGTAAAGCAAAAGCAGTTTACCAAGCTTTACGCAGGACACATCTCCCCTGGAAATGGGCTGGGTGAGCAGAGTGTTGGCACTGCTGTTATCTCATAGTCAAGTTTCTTCTGAAAGGTTTCTAGCATCCCTCCAAAAAGACCCTCTGTGTTTTGGTTGTATGAACCTGGAGCTTTCCCTGTTCTTGGGCTCTTCAGGATCTTTTTGCTTGTATTTTACCTTACAGTGATCTTATGGTTAACCTGGCTGGATAATCAAGAAGATTGCTCAGGTATGCAAGGTATGCCTGATCTAGAATTACAAATGATGGCCCCAGTGTGTGTATCAGCATTGAAAGGGAGGTTGGTATCTGATTAGGATGTCCCCTGGAACAGTGGTTCCATGCCTGCAGGTACACAAATGGAGCAGTACTCAGCAAAGCAGGGTGGGATCAGTGTTGAGGATGGGCATTTGCTTGGTAGTTTTTTTTTGGATGTGACTGTGTCCACATTTGTTTCCTTAGCATCTCTGTATTCCAGATTTCAAAGTGGGTTTAATAATGTCCATGAAAATGCCAGATTAGTCTCAACAACTGATATTGTTTGGAGATACAGTCTCTTTAATGCAAAATAGCTCAAGTTATTCCCCGAGTTTTAGCTATAGACAAGGTCTTCAATATGAACTGTGCCATGCTTTTTTTCCTGGGTGGCTATCACTGTGTTTCTCATTTGCAGTCTTGTTGTTTTGCTGAGTGTCCTTCAGGGAGCTGGCACTGGGAGGTCCACAAGTGTTAAGGGCAAATTGTTCTTTGTGAATGTGAGGGTGTGAGCTGTTGGAGAGCTAGGAGTCTGCAGGGTTGGATTCGGAGACTGCATAGTGCTGAGAAGTCAGGAAAATGTGGGGTGTTTTGACTGTTACCTGTTTTGATGCATTGATTTCAGTAAGTATAAGAAAAAGAGTGCTGGTAGGAACACCTTTGTAGTTGGAGGTGCTTTCTGCTGCAAGATTACTGACAGGTGTTATTTTTTTTCCTTCTCGTGGTTTTTATCACCTTTGAAGAGTGGTGTCGGTGCCTGAAGAAAAAGGCTGGTGTGTTCAAAACTTTAGTGTCCTCATTAGACTCATGAACAGTATCCAGTCTTTCTTTTGCTCTTTCTTTTACTTCCGATGAGCATGATGAGCATCAGGCTCTGCTTATTCGCTGGGAACTATCACTGTGTCTCTTTTCCACAGTACTTTTCTTTGCAGAATAATTTCTTTAGAAAATAATTCTGTTTCAACTTTCGACATCTTGTCTCTGCTGTCAGTTAACTCGGTTATTTCCTTTAGCATTCATGCAGCTCTGTTGCCCTCTCTTCCTCCACGTGACTGCTAACTTTCTGACTGTACCATTAGTTACTCTGTATGCGTCATATGCATGGATAGGGTAAGAAATTATTTTTGTTTTTCGTACTGCTGCTGCTTCTTGCTTCATCTTGCCAGTCATTGTTTGATTTGGCCTCAGCTGAATCGAAGCAATAAAGTGTTATCTTGTCTCAAGATGCTCTTTGTGTGTCTTTTCTAGCCCCCTGATTTATCCAAATGCCGGGAAGGTCCCAAGAACCATAGCTAGATCATTCTAGTGCTATAAAGAGGACTATGACTTTTTTATTTCTTTACTCTTAGTTGAATTCTACTCAAAATTGCTTTCCTGAGTAACAGTACTTTTGAACTTTCTGTTTCTCCTCAGCATATTTTTGCCCAGCCTCTAATAAACTTATTTCCTTTCCAGTTACATTGGACTCCTTTGGAGTGTCTTAGCTTAAGCATTAAAAAGTACCCCCCACAATATTTGCATCCATCCTTTTGAGTTGTAATATTTAGCATTGCTTTATTTGAGTTGTTATTTCACAGTACCAATTTCCTTTTTTCCTTTCTTGTCCCCTCCACCTTTCTTACTGCTGAAAATTATCTGTCCTTACAACCCTTTAAGAACAGCAGCACCATTGGCTGAAATTGAGGCTTCATCTTTTTCCCATTACTTCCCTTCTGCCTCTCAGATTATGTGAGACTACCCTGACAGGTAGGAAAATTGTATTCAGCTGGATTTTAAGGGATATTTTTTGCTGCTTTCTTCAGTTTAGAAACATCTGGAGTACAGCCCAGTGATGAGAAACAACCTCAAACGAAGCAGCAAGCCCTGATAAACTGTGAAAAGTTTAAGTGGATTCTAACTTTTTTTTTTTCAGAGTAGCGTTTGATTTTGTTTCTGTACTTGATGCCTGTCATGGTCTTTAAATTCCGCATGCTAGGCAGGTACTCAGCACCTTTGAAAAATCATGCTTTTTTTTGTGAAGCTAAGCAGATCTTACCTCTTTGACTGCAAGGTTGGTGGTGGTGTGGTTGTTGTGGGTTATTTTGGTTGGGCTGGGTTTTTTTTGGGTGGGTGGTGGGGATTTTTTTGTTTTGGGTTTTTTGTTTGTTAGGGGGTTTTTTTGTTTGGTTGGGGTTTTTTGTTTTATTTTGTTTTTGGTTTATTTCTTGGAATAGTCTTTTCAATACTTGAGTTTGGTACTTCCCTGATCTCTAGTTTGAAGAGCTTGGCTATTAATATATTCAGTAAACAGGGCATCTTTATCTGACTGGATGGTATATAAGTGTTAATTAAATTGCCACAAAGGTTCAGATACCTTGAATAGTCAAAACCAAGTTTTTAGTCCTCTCTCTTCTGAATTATGGACATGTAACTAAAAGTTCTTTAGTAGAAGGAGCGCAATCTTCCAAGAAGCAGGGGAGTTCAAGTTAGATAAGTACCTGAATTTTTCTGATATGCTTCAATATGTGCTTTAGAAACAAGACTAGACAGCCTCCTTGCTTGTGTTCTGAGTACATCCAGTCTGTTATATTTTCTTCCTCCTTCCTTTTCTTTTCAAGCACCCTTTAAAGCCTGTTTTTCTCTCTATTTTTGAAGAGTACTTTTTTGAAAGTGGCCCTGTCAGTGATAGTGAACCCTCAACCACATAAAATGCTTCCTAAGGAGAAGAACAACAAGACCGCTGTGGGGAAAGTAAAATACTTGGAATCAGATTGTGAAGAAAGGTTATGGGTATGTGAGAAGGAGACAGGTGATAACCACATGAATATTCACCATCTTTCCTCGGCGGTTTCACCAGTGACAGAAACTCTTCTGTTTTTGCACACCTGTATTCCTCAAATCTCCTCGAAGGTTTCCAGGTATTTTGGAGAGGAAAAATGGAGTATTTAAACCTCAAGGGTCCAAAGCTCATTTTATCATAATATTAAATGATGCATTCCTGGGCTAATGATGCATTATTGATCAGCAGATTGCAGGTTCAGCATCAAAGAAATTGAAATATAGAATGGAAAATAGAATATAGCTCATAGCTCCTGTAGAGTTTTATCTTCCATTTCTGGCAAAGCATCTGTGGATTTTAATGACATGGGTCTGGGACATCCAGTTCAGGGGTGAATAGTGCTGAATGTGTAACAAAAGAGAAAAAGGCAGCATGAAAGCCTTTCTATGTACACAAAGTGTACATCTAGCCCCCTGGCTTCTGTGCCGTGTTTTTATTTCTTGCAGAGATGGTAGAGCATGTTTACAGCTCCTTAGACGCGGATGTTCACTCATGCAGTTTAACTCCAAAAATAACTCTCTTGGGGGATATTAATCCAGTGTTGGATTATCTTTCTAAAATCGTTAATCAGTCTTGGTCCCTGAGGGACCTTCCAGCTGAACTTGCTGCTTAAGTTCCTGTTTGCTGGGGCGGCGGGAGCCCAGCGGAGGAAGCTGATGAGGTTTGACAAGAAGTGGTGACTTACGTAAGGTCCGGAGCAGCGGGAAAACCTGCCTGCGAGGGGGAAACTGGGGGCATCTGTGCCAGCTCCAGGTGATTCCGATATATGCTGCCTTTTGTCCAGGGAGGAGAAACACGTGCTTTGTTTTATTAAATTCTCAAACGCACGTGACGTCCCTTCAGTTGCTTTTTAATCATTAACTTCCCTGCTGGAGCTGTTGATGAAATGTCCTGGCCTGCTGTTTGAGTATTACCTCTGTTGTGTAAAAGAAGAAACAAGCTGTTGTGGGCTGCTGTCTTCATATACAACTAGAACTGCAGGTCACGTAATTCCTATTAGCCTGCATTTTTTTTCCTTCTGTCTGTAGAATAAGAATAGCTTTTATTTTGTGAGAGATGTGCTCTGATAGTTACAAGTTATTTAAAGTACTTTGAGATCCTTGTATGGAAGGTGCCAGGGAAATTGCAAAACAAGTTAAAAAAAAAGAGTTCTACTGAGAACTAATTTCATACACAAATAAAATCCTGTTTTCCACATGCAATGTATAAGGGGAAGATTCAGTGTTTTACTGATGTATGTGCTCCCTCAGAGCCAGGCATGTAAGCTGAGAGCTTTTGTGTCTGTGATGATGTTTTTTTGCATTAAATTTAAAATACTTTGATTTCCAACTTGAGTGTTTATTACTCTGACTTAGTAGACTGCTGAAAGCACTGTATAGCATGATTGAAATGCAGAAATGTACTGTATGTGGTAATAACAATAACTTTCAGAATTTGCACTTTAATGGGCTAATCTGTCATAGTTCTGAAAAACCCTATTGATGGAAGAAAGGGTACTCAAGCAGTAGGGATGTTTTGGTTGTGGGGGTTTTTCCCTCAAATTATAAAATAGTGTGCTGCTGAGCATGGAGGTTGTGTAAGCCTCCTCCAGGTTACAGCTGGGAAGGGAAAATAATGGGAAGTTGTCCTTTCCCTTAGACCCCTTCTCCACTTTCATACACTCATGCCTGCACATGCATCCTTTTTCCCTCAGATTCTGCCTTGAAAATAAACGTTGTAAAAATGAGTTGCAAAGTTGCTCTTACATGTCAGTGCTTCTCAGATCCCACAGGGACACAATAAGGAATTGCACTTGAGAAAACTCCATAACTAGACCTTTTAGTGACATTTGTGTCCTTTTCACTGCTTGACTGCTGCTGGCATAACAACAAGCAGTTCAAATTGGTTTTATTTCTTCATTCACATAATGAAAATTGCTTACTAAATTGGAAGCATTTCACACCAGGGATTGTGCCTTCCTTGTTTTACTGGGCAGTGTCTAGCACACTGCGTACCACTGGAACAAATAGTAGGTAATTGTGGCTGTCAGCACTGTAGATTGCAGAATTTTCTTTGCAATCATAATTTTGTAATGACAACTAAACATCTATTTTGGCCTAAAAAAAAAAAGAATATTTGTTTCTGGCATTGCCACATAGGTAGGATGAGACTAAATTATCTTTTGGATCCTGCATTGGATTAATAAGATTATAAACTAGGAAAAAAAAGTCAGAACATTGGACAAGGATGTCCACCGAGAAACAGAAAGAAATTTCTAGTGATGATTTTATATACGCTTTTCAGCATTCGCACTGATGTCTCAGAGTTGCTCTTCTCCTGGTGGGAGAAGTGGGAACTACATCCATTTGTATTAGTTAAAGATCTGTCATTTTGCTTTGTGTTTTATGACTGTATCAGCATTTCTATATTTATAATTATATGTAGGAAGTCCGTGCTAGCCTGCATTAAAAACTAGTCATACTGAAATTGTCTTCTGAATGCTCTGGCAGTCTTCTCTTGTACCTTGCTTTGAGATGCAAATACTTATTTTCCGTAGCTGAATTTTATTAACTTACCATCAACTTTCCCTGACTCTTCTGTCTTAAACCTTTTCCTTTCTCCCTGTGTGACTTGTGAAGACTGACCACCACTTGCTAAAGCAAAATGAAGCTTAATGTCCACATTTGTATGTGGGAGTGGAAGTTTTCTGCAAATTTATTGCTGCATGATGTTGTTTTGCTTTGGTAAAGCTTTTGGCCAGTGGTCATGAATCAAGGTGGGTTTTTTTGTCTGGTGTTCATTGTGAGCTTTGGAGTTAGCTAACCTCCAAGGGGAGGCATTGGGCTGCCAGGTACCTTCCCTTTGCTTCTTGCTGTGAGAGGTGACAGTGCTCTGAGTTGCTTCCTTGTCTTCCCAGTTAAAAGAAAGTGTATTTGCCCATGCATTAGGTGGGCTCTGTGGTTTTTATAGGTCTCCCTTCTCTCTCTGTAGATATGTGGCCAACAGATGTCTCTTTTTTTTTTTTTTTTCATTAAAACTATAGAATAAACACGATGAGGTGAAAATAAAACCCTTCAAATTAAGGTCTTACTCATCTGAAGCTATTCACAGTCAAGTTTGCCCGGCAGGACCTGCCGCTACTCTTTTTGTGTTGCAGCCAGTAAACTCCGGCCCTGGCTGAGGCTCCAGCATCCTTCCTGCCAGGGATGCGGTGCCGTGCCAGGGATGCGGTGCCGTGCCAGGGAATGGGGGAGCAGCCTGTCAGTCAGACACCGGGTCAGCCAGCTCTGCTTAAGCTCTGTGAGCAGTTTAATACCAAAACGTCACCAGGCTGAGCCTACCGAGGAGGCTGGGGAACACCAGCGCTGTGTGTGTGGGAGCAAAAAGGCGCCAAGGTCTCGGTTTCGTTTGTCGGTCGAGGTGGATTAACAGCTCATTGCTGCCAACAGGTCTCACTTCTCCTTCCCCCCACCTCCATGTTGTGCCCCCTCTGGGAAACTGTTTGACTTGAACATGGTAAGAAACCAGAGGACCGAAATTTCTTTTTTTGCTGGTTGTTGAATCAGGGCGCTGTGCAGCAAGGGGAGAGGTTGGGGGAGATGCAAATTGCCAGAGCGTGAGGTGAGAGGGGAGAAATGGCAGGAACTCTGCACCCGTGCAGGCTCTGGGGGGGAAAAGACAGGCAAAAGTCAATGTGTGACTATTCTTATGACTATTGCATGCTTTAATTGTGTTTATTCCCTGTCCCTGTAACATCTACCAAGTGTAGACAATATCCCTGTGTTCCTTAATCACGTTGTTTAGGCCTTTCAAGGCACTTCCTCCAATCCTGTCTTATTTATAGACTGGCCATTGTCTTATTTACTGCCTCGCGCTTCGCTTTGTGGTGGTGTGCGATCCTGCTGGCATCAGAGCTGCCATTGTTGGAAGTAAATTGCTGGGGTGTTAAAGTTCATCAGTTGCTTTTGTAGCATGTGTTGAGAGCCCCGTGTAGAATGTAACAGGGCTTGCAAATGGGGAGGACTGGGTCTTGTCAGAGTGGACCAGAGGCTGGATGAACTCCCACTTATAAGTGGTGTGAGACGAAGGTACAAAATTTCTTTATAAAGGGATGGTTTTGTGATTTTGTTCAGGCTGATCTGAGTTGGTGCTTCTGCTGTAATTGGAGAAGGCTTGTTAGACTCGGTTAGTTGAAGAAGCAATGATGGTTGTCGGAG
Source organism: Pterocles gutturalis (assembly GCF_000699245.1). NCBI lineage: Eukaryota > Metazoa > Chordata > Aves > Pterocliformes > Pteroclidae > Pterocles > Pterocles gutturalis. The sequence goes on along the minus strand of NW_010141193.1, from coordinate 96,058 downwards.
CCTTTCTTTTCTTGGACCTGTTTGTGGCTTTTGGATGTCTGGTATATTCTGTCAGCTCATCTCTTGCCTTAGCTCTTTAAAAGGGTACATGTGCAAGCGTGTGTCCATGCTTTCACCACTTCCTTCTCTTTTCTGCTAAGAAGAAGTGGGACTGCACCTCTGGGGACTTCTGCAGCATCTCTCCGTTTGTCATACGTGATGGCGTTTTGCTGGGTCTCAGTGGAGCGCGTGGGAGATGCCGCAGTCAGCACGGAGGACCTGGCCAAGCAAGCAGGAACCCCACAGCCTGCAGGAGGGTGCACGGGGTGCCGTGTCTGAGACTGCAGAGCTTTGCTCCCTCTGTGGCGGTCCTGCTACCACTGAGCTGGGAGAGGGGTGCAGAAGGTTTGTTCGCAAGCTCAGGAAGGCACTACACCCACTTGAAAAGTGTTTGTTGTTATTGCCAGGTTACAAACTTTGATGAGGCAAAAGAGACAGAACTTACATCCTGCAAGAGCTGGGGAGTTGGTTCTTCACCTTTCTTTCCCTTCCCCAAAATTTCCAGTCTGTGCTGTTTGACATGAGATCCTATTGATGTGCATATTCTTGCAGAGCTATGACATTTTATGTAGCTGATTATATCACTGTTAATGTATACTGTATCCTTGTGTATCCATATGTCTGAGATTTACCTTAAAGAAGTATTTATTTGTATACAGGTATCTCTGGTTCTGTTAGGTGAGGATGTATGTATATGTGGAAACTGCTGTGTGTTCTGCCGTCTTCCTGACATCCTGGTTGCTATAGTGCAGTGATCTATTTGTGAACACCCAGAAGATCATTGCTACAGTTAAAAGAAACGGTGTTTCCTGGCCATAACTTCCTGGGCAATCTCTTCTCCCGGAGCGCCAGCTTTAACTGATTCCATCACGTTCCCTGGGACTTCAGGAGTGACACTGTAACAGGAGCTTCCTCTAGTTTGTCGCTTTTCCCCACCATATTTAATAACATTTAAAAATAGTTTGTCTATTTAAATCTAATGCATGCCTGTTATTCACCGTACATTTCAGTGCCTCAGCCATCTTTCTAACAGGCTGTCGGGCTGTGCAGCACGTCTTGGCGTTGCGTCCTGTGTTTGCTCCTGTAATATGTGCCATTCTTCTGCTCAGGCACATACATACAGTCATACATTTTCATCCACCTGCCCAGACAGGCAAAATGTAGGAGCTGAAGCAGCAGCACTGGAGTTCTGTCTGAACTGCTATATTTTTTTTTCCCCTTTTCTCCCTGCAGGTGTGAATGAGAGAGACTCTCTGCAGTATTTAGTGTCCAGTTGTGCTGGCTCCGAAGAACAGCAGCATCGCAATGCCCCCTCCTGCTGATATAGTGAAGGTGGCGATCGAATGGCCAGGTGCCTTCCCCAAGTTAATGGAAATAGATCAAGTAAGTGCCTGTGTACGTGTGCGCGGTCGGCCCTCTGCGTAAATGAGTTGTTTTCTGCAGTTATGTTTACTTAGATGCACACGTATGTTTCTGTGAGCGTGTATGTGGTAGAAGGCGTTTTTTGGAAGGGGTGTAACCTTCTTCCTCTCTTCCTGCTTAATGTTTTCGATGTATTTGGCTGGTTTTTTTTAATTTGCTTTTTGTTTTTAAACAGCTGCTTAAATAAGGCATTTGCTGCTCGTGTGACCCACTTAACACTTGTGCCTTCATTTGTTCAACTGTAAAATTGTGGTAATGTCGTTACCTCTGGGTGGAAAGTCCTCAAATTTTTAGTTGGTGTTTTGCATTTGAAGTAGGATCATACTGAATGGCTGCAGCAAGTGCAGATTTTGGAACTTAACTAGTGGTGCACTGTGAGCAGGAGCGTCTTTGCTGTTCCATACAGGAATTTCAGGTGTTGTCCTGGTTAGCGGGTTCCTTCTAATACAGTGGCCCCGTGGACTGATTGGAGGCAGTGTACAGAAGCTAACGAATTCAAAATTATGAATTAAAGAGTCTTTGTAGGAAATTTGGGGGTGAGGGGGGAACGAACCAAATCAAGTTATACAAGTGCTGTGTTTTATGTTCTGGACTTCTCCAAGATTGTTTTTGTAGCACATATTAATATTAAAAGCAATCTCTTTAATATTGAACAGCTTGCCCGTAACGTTTTGAAATCATACAGCACGTTACCTGTTTAGAATAATTATTATTTCTCTAAATAGTACACAGTGAAGGAAAGCATTTCATAATGTACTTTAGACCCTAGTGTATCTGGGGACCGAGTACATTATAAAGTTCTATTGGAGAGGAGAAAATTTGAATTAATGCTGAAAATGTTTTACTGAAATGGGATCCTAATTTCTTCATGCAGTGCAATCATTTTCACTTCCAGTTAACCCTTTTGTAGCATATGGCTGCGAAATTCCTCTGTGAACTTGGAAAAACATGGTACTAGAGGGTGGCTGGGATAAGAGCAGTATGATTTTTAGGCGCTCTGAAAGCCCCTTTAGAGGAAAGGGGAGTTCCCAAACAGTTAGGAAGCTTGATTTCCAGACCTGACAAGCTTCTCCATTTTAATTTGCTGAAATTTTCTAGTAAAGCTGTATCTACAGATACAAATCTCTTACCTTCTGGAGTGAAGAATGTTTTACTTTTTTCTTCTTACATAACAAATGGTAGACACTGTGCACACTGTGTTCAGGGAAAGATGTGTGTTAGTCATGATGAACAACAGCTTATTGCTACCAAGTACAGTGGGGACAAAAATGAACAAGTATTATGCAGTCTCCTTACAAGCAGCAGTAACATAATACAAAAATGATTCATTTTAATTTACAAAATGGCTTAAAGTAGCTCTCCAAAAAACCTCATACTTTATCTGAAATATTAGCTTACTGTCCTGGAAGCTTTTTTTTTTTTTTTCTTTTTACTTTTTTAATATAAGATTTAGAGGGGACAAGAAAGATCAATGCTGACTTGTGTTGGGTAGAACTCCTGCAGGCCAGCCTGCCAAGTTATCTGTAAGCTTCTTCATGCCACTTGATGGGGAGGAGGAGGAGGAAGAGGAGGGAAAATAAGGTTGAAAGGGAGAAGGCTAACAGCAGCCTGCTCCTGATGCAAGGGGAAATGGAGGAGTGAATTTTGAAGGTCTCATCCCTCACCTTTCTGACATGGAAAGTGGTAACAAGAAATGAAGATGGGAAAGAAACATGCCTTCTTAATTCCCATGCACACAGACATGCACATTTACCTTTTTCATGGATGTGGGAATGAGCCCTGGAAACATACATGTTTCTAAACGCCCAGCTCTGCCTTTGGTTTGCTTAATGCTAACTTTTCCCCAATCTGTTTCCTTCCAAACATCAAGTTAGTTGAAGAGCTGTAGTGGAGGAGATGATTCATACCTCAGATGGCTAGCTGTCAGAGATGATAAAGGGGAGGAGGGAAAAGGAGGGCAGAAAAGAGAAATGACTTGCTCATTGACCAGACGTTGCAGCCAGTGCTTGTCTCCCAGGTGGGATCTGCTCATTCAAGCACTATTTGGCATATATTCAGAAAATCCTGAAAACTTTGCCTTACCAGTTTCCTCCCTCTCTGATCTCTTACCAGCAAGAAAAACAGTATTTAAAAGAACAGCACTGTGTTATTACTTTAAAAAGAACAACCAAAAAACCTCACTGCAGCATGACGCAAGTTCTTTATCTTTCAGGGTACTGAGATTATTCCAAATATTGAAGTATAAATACCATAGGAGAAATCAGAGGGAATTCTGGGGTTTTTTTTAGGTTGCTTGTTGTATATGCTTGGTAGCATTTGTTTATATTCGGTTGCACAGTATCCCAGTTTGCCTGCTGTGTATATGCATATTTTGCTTAGCAATGACGAGAACAAAATATTTTCAAAATGAGGAAATGACATTGTGAAACCACAGTGATTGACAGTGGTGTACTGGGATGTGTTGGGCCTGAAAAGAACTCACAGGCATTTTTTCCACCAAATGTTATTAAACTTTACATTAAAAAACCTCCCATCCAGGCTGATGACTTGTGAAAACATGGATTTGATGAGGCACAGAGTTTTTTCTAGTTGATGCTTCCCACTACATTTCTGTAAGTTTGTCAACCTGGGTTCATCAATGATGGTTATAACTTTAATCATACAAAATTAGTCTTGCTGAGTTAAAGAGACTCTTTGCTTGCACAATTACTATATAATTAAGTGCTTTTCAGAACCATCCTCTCTGCCTAACCTTTCTTCTCATTCATTGAAATGTACTATTTGATGCCAGGGTTTTACAACTGCTTTTTTTCCTGCAAAGTTGCTTTAAACAAGGAGGACAAACAGCATATTATTTACTGCCCTCTCTCTTACCAGGTAGGGACTAATTAAGTTGCAGTAAACCTAGCAACTGACTGCTGCCTGTATTAATTAAAGCTGATTTAAAAACATGTGCAAGCTAATGTACTTTTCTGTTTTTCCTTGAGAGATGGACTTGGCTGAATTCAGTTGTTCTCTTCCAGAATACGTGGGGTTTTTTTTCATTTGGCTTCCTCCCTCCCCCCCATTTCCATCACTTTCCTCAATTATAAATTAGAAAGATAACATTTAGACTCTTCCCTCCTGCATAAATCCCTACTGGCAATACTTGTACCTGGTCAAAATTAATTTTTAATGAAAAGGTTTGATTATGATTTTAAGAGCTGGGTATAGGGATCATCTTCCACTTATAAGTCTTCCTGTTGTGTAGGGGGAGGAATGGAAAAGGGTTGGTGTCTGAGTTTGCATTGGGATCTTTTTGTGGATTTTTTAGGGGTGTAATCTGAGGAAGAATTGACTGGTAGATGCTGCCTGCATGTTATCTTCTCCCTGTGTTCTGGCTGATTATTCTGGAAGATGTTAAGAGCAGGGCCACACGGGCTCTGTACAGGTGAACCTGGATGTTGGCTAATCTCTCCTGTCTTCTGTTTATTTGTCACAGAATTAGCCATTTCATAAGAGGACGTTACTTCATGTGTTCAGATGGAAATTTGCATGCTTTAATTTGTGCCCATTATGTATAACTCATTCTCAGCTGCTGGGGTTCTTCTATAGCACAAAATATTTTAGGTAATCCACTAAAGTCGTACTAAAACCAGATTTCTCTAAACTCAAGGATGAACTTCTTCACCATTGGAGGTAAACACTGTTCCAACAGAAGGGAATGGTTTGTAATTAAACTTTTCCGTACTGTCACTTCCTCCAGGTTTACTTTTATCTATGAGATCATTAAATATAGTTTAAATTAGCAGGTGTGAATGTTTATATTAGTCAAAAAAATGGGGGGTGGGGGGGAACGCTGTGTTTTCTTTTCAAAGCACAAATCTGGTACAGTGGGCAAAATTTACAGGAACGCTGTCAAAGGACAATTTCATGTTAAGGCAGTGCAGCACATGGGAGGAACCATGGGCTGCTTTACGTTAATGCTTTCTCTAAGGTTTAGATTTAGTCAGCAAGTTTATATTTTAAGAATATCTTTCAAGTTGTGTCTTCTGTTCTGCTGGTGTATGCTATAAGTGTCATTTTAATTTTTGTTTTCTTCAGAGAAGTCATTGTACTTCACTGTATATGAAAAGGAAACCAGTAAGATTTTTTTTTTTTTTTTTTTTTTAAAGGGAACTTTCAAATCGGTTTGGGTTTCAGACGTAAATCTGGACCCTTGGGGATTGTTGATTTAGTGCAGTGATTCTCAAACTGTGGGGAGAAATGTAGTTCAAAAGGGATTGTGAAGTGTTTAGAGAAAAGAAAGTGGCACATTGCTTCTGCCATGTGTGTGTGGACTAAGAATAGCTCTAGTTTCTGCAAGTGCTGTCACTAGTAATAGTGGTATACTGATACAATCCTAGCATCACAAGCCTAAATATATGCAATATTAGTGAGAATCAGCATCGTTCAAGTGGTGAAGAATAACGGGATATTGATGTCTTGCTGTACCAGAGGCTGTACTGTGAAGTGATGCTCCCTAATTCCTGGAGTTACGCACCAATAAATTAATTACAAGGTATTTCATCCACATTTTGGCCACCTGGAGTATCCAGGTGCACTTTATGATTCAATTATTTTCTCCTTATAGAACTCCAAGGTTGTGGTACAAAAGGGAGTGGGAATTCACAAAAAATACTAAAAACCCCACGGTACGAATTTTTTGTACGTTCACATAGAGACTTTTCTACCCTGGCGGGCCAGCAGTGTGTCAGTCATGATCTGTGGGTTTGGGGTTTCTCCATTCAGTTTTCAAAGGTATGCTCACCTAATAAAGTGGTTGTATGGAGAGCCACATCTTAAAGGCCTGCTTTGTATTTTAAACTGTATTTTAAATGTGTGGTGCAAGTATGTTGCATGAAACACGCTGTAATCCACAGCTGTAGGTCCTTAGGTGTTTCATAACTCTGTCGTACTCTTGACTGGGAGTTTTTGGTGTCCCTGTTTGCAAAGTACTTGAGGAAATGGGATGCTGTGGCTTGTTTAGGACACTAGACGTGGAGTAAGAAGTTTCTGTAAAATTCTGTTTTTTATTAATACCGTTATGTTTCAGTGCTTCCTTGTTGTACAGTAATTTTTGTAATCCTAAACATATGATCTGTACGGGGCAAGGCTTAGATCTGGTGAAATGCAAATGGAGGAGTGAGGATGTCTTTGTGCGAGGGAAGGGAGTAACGGAGGAAGCTGCAGCTGAGAGTGAAGGGGAAGAGAACCTGGGTTTCCCCAAGTCTTGCGTGCTCTGCAGAACCCCTACAGCAGTTCTATTTATACCGAAGTGTTTCTACTGACGCTTTAAAACTGCCACCTTAACTGCTGTGAACAAAACCAATAAAAGCTCTCTCCCGTCTGCAGGCTGCACTTTGTTGAGGGTTTTGCCTGTTGGCTCTGAGAGTTGGAGAGTTTCTTACCTTTGGTTGCGTTGGTGCACCAACAGAACGGCATGGTGTTGAGTTGGCCTTGGCTGGGTTTTATGATCTGTGTTGCAGCAGTGTTGGGGTGTCTCAGTTCTTCAGGTATTCACTCTCTCTGGTATTCCCCTGAGTTAGGAAAATCCTCTTCTCCGTCTCTCACAGATGCCCAATGCCTAATTAACAAGTCTGGTCTCATTACTACTCCGTTGTAGTCAATGGAGACAGTTGATTCCCAAAGCTGAGGATGCTGAAGCCCAAAGGTCTCTGGTGCCGCCTCCTTACAGGAGAAGACCTTGCCTCTTACGTCATGAGAAACCAGTGGTGAAGTAGTGATTCAAGGACCCAAGTGTCCCAGCATCTGGTGTTTGCCACCAGACAGTCCTGCTTCTGTTTCCATAGTCCCTGATGTATGACAGTGACAGATGAAGCCTCCACTGATTGTGAAAAGAGGTGTTTTTCTGTTTTTTAATAGCCATAAAAATGGCTTTTGCACTAAAAGATTTTTTAGTAGAATGGTAGCATTAATTATAAACAGAATGGTATTTACTGGCTTGAGATCTTGTTTTTTGACAGATGCACAGATCAGCTACAGAACTTTTTTTTTTTAATACCGAGTGCTTTCCACTAACAGATGTGCTGCATCTGCTGTTTCCCTGTGATACGTTTAACAACAACAGGGGTTAAGGGTTTTCTTGTTACTTCTGTGATTGAAAGGTGTCAACCAGAGAAAGTGATATCCCAATCATTGTCCAGAAAAAAAAAAAACCCAAAAAACCAAAACAAACAAACAACAAAACAGAGAAAAAAAAAAAAAGCAATAAATCTCTGCTAGTCATTTGAAGATGAAAGATATTCAACCGTGGTCTGAAAGAAGCCTATGTACATCTCCCTGGAATAGCACAGTCAAAGTGTATCTGAACTGCATGTATAAGATGGGTTTCTACCCAGATTTAGGCTTCTGTCCTCTTTACAGTTCACACATGCAAATACACACGCACAGTTAGGGATCTGTGTGCATTTAGCACCCAAAACCTGGAGGCATGGTAGGGGGGGTAGGAACTCGGTGGTCTTTAAGGTCCCTTCCAACCCAAACCATTCTGTGATTCTATGACCTGAGACATATACAAGTGAGCACGGAAGTGGTGACTAGGTATCACTGCATGCTGGATGTCATTAGGGCTACGCTTAGCCAACGTCTCAAACACCTGTAGTCAGTGCAGGTAAAGCTTTACTAGACCTGTAAATTTAAGTTTGCCCTAGTGCTGCCTGTCCTTGGTGTCAATGGCAGGTTTGTCCCCATGTATGCAGATGAATAAGTCACAAGGCCATAGTGCTACATTATAATTTGCCACTGGATTTCAGATATCAGTTTAATACCTACCCTAGGAAAATACTTTTATACGAACCAACTTGTTCAGCACGGATGGCTGTGATATGTTAGCTGAAGGGGTTGTCTCCTATCGGGAGGATAAGATTTACTTTGATCTGTGTTATTTCATGCATCAAAGCTACAGCTTGATCTTCTTAGAGCTTTAAATGAGCATCTCAGCATGTGTGAAAGCACGCTTCATTTTTACTAGTAGAGAGGAGGACATAGAGGCAAAAAACCAAAAGTGAAATGCACTAGCACAAGATACTAGTTTTGATGAAGGAAAAACTTTGAAATATTTTTGGACTGTCTTATTACACAGAATCACAGAATGTTAGAGATTGGAAGGGACCTGGAAAGATCATCTAGTCCAATCCCCCTGCCGGAGCAGGAACACCTAGATCAGATCACACAGGAACGCATCCAGGCGGGCTTTGAATGTCTCCAGAGAAGGAGACTCCACAACCTCTCTGGGCAGCCTGTTCCAGTGCTCTGTCACCCTCACCGTGAAGAAGTTCTTTCTCATATTCAAGTGGAACCTCCTGTGTTCCAGCTTGAACCCATTCTGATGTACATTGACTAATAAGGTGAATTTGACTTTTCAGAACTGTAAATGCAGCAAAGATATTATGTAAATCTCCATAAACATAATTTTATGAAGATTAAAATAACAAAAGATCAAGTCCATTCTCTTTGACAGCAGGCAAATATCTACAGAAAGAAAAAGTGTCTGTGAATGGCCTGCTGAGTGGATTTGCTCTGCAGAGAACGCAAATAGGCTTTTACCTCATCTTTCATGGTTAAAAAAAAAAAAAAGCTCACTTTTGTCTTCTAGTACTGCTACATTCCTATACATACAGTCAGCTGCTCACTCTTAGAGAAAAGCAGGGTTTTGTTGGCACAAACGCCTGGCAGGGCGTCTGGAGTGCTGCTGCTGCCCGCTCGACGTGCCGCCTGCCAGAGCCTTCCCGCAGCGATGGCACAGGGCCGTGGCAGCTCTCGCCTGCCCTCAGCGACATCCTGCTTACTGCTAGGAATGCCTGTGCTGGTGACAATTTATTTGCTTGGTAGGGAAGGGGAAAGAATTTTGTCTGCAGACTTATGTGTAGGGGGAGTGCAGCGCCAAGGGATGATTAGGAACAGCAGCTTACTAGGATTGCAGTAGTATTTGTTTTACCTCTATTAATTTGTTAAGTGCTATCAAATTGCTAATTGCAAACTCTGTATCCCAGGAGAGTTCCACTTTCTTTCATCCTGTTGCCGCTAAGTGAGTGGTACTGAGTCACTTCAGTGCTGTAGCAGTAGTGCCACAGGAGGACAAAGCAGTGCTGTGAAAAGCTGGCTGTATTAGTCATTTTTATTTTTGAAGATTTAGTTTGTTTTTCTTTTAAACTGTCCCTTACAGGTTCCAGTTGATTTGTTGGGTGGTTGTTTTTTTTTTTTTTTGTCTTTTTCTTTTCAAATAATTTCATATAATAATGCGAAAGTAGTATGGAATTGGAAAAGGCGGAGGGAGATCAGTAGGACTGAGAACATAAAAGCTGATGGTGTAGAGGTCTTAGAAGTACCAAAATAATGGTTTGGAAAGTAACTATATCGAGCCTTCCCAGTGTTTATATAATCGCCAGTTTGGGTTGTTAAAGTGTCTTTTTGTCATAGTTTCACACTTCTTGCCTTTTCTCCCACATGCCAGTATTTGCTAGTCATTTAGGCATGTAACGAGTCAGATGAGGTGACCCAGATGAAGACTATTTCTTTCCTTTTTTATTGGGCCAGTTTTTAGTTTGATCAAGTTCCCTAGCATGGCTCATCTGGGTGTTCATGTGAAAACCGTAATGGGCAGTGAAAGAGGAAGGATGGAAGCCAAGGACGAGATGGTGTGGCAAGGGGGAACAGGATCCTTTCAGCAGATGCCTTCATTCATGTTTGACTATAATGGTCGTGCGTTACATTTTTGCCTCTATAAACTGGTTTAGTTGACTGTTGAAATAACAAATCCTTCCCTGAATCTGACCTGATGAGGGCATCTTGTCTCTGGTTTTCTGTCCATGCAGTGGTACAGTTTAGAAAACCAATCCAAGAGAAAAATAATTCTTCCTCCCCATAAGGCACCCTGCTACTGGCTTAATTTTTAGCCTAATCAGTTTTCCATAAATGCCGAAGGGAGATAACTTCTTTTGGCAACAGTGTTGGTTTGTGGGTGGTTGTATGGTGGGTTTTCTGTGTTTTGTTTGTTCTGTTTGCTTTTCAATAATTCAGTGAACTGTGATTATTAGAAGTAAGTGGAGAGGGGCATCCTATGGTGTTTAGGGATTTGGGGAATTTTCACAAAGCAACAGATCTGTGTGACATTGTGTGGTCACCCACTATGGGAAGAAAAAAGCTCAATAGTCACCCCAAAAGTGAAATTTGGTCTATTTCTCTTCGCCATGCAGCTTCATCTGTGTTTTGGGATATAAAAATGCATTTTCTTTTAGCCAGCAATCTTCTAAAAAACACTCGTTTGGTGCACCCTGTGTTTATAACAATGTCAGAGCGTTGCAACATCGCCAGACTAGACTGTTCCTTCTATTTTGAGACCCAAACCAAGAGAGCTTTTTTCAGTCAGTCGAAATGCTTGTGCTTGCAGATGTAGAAAATAAAGCAGAACTGATACATCTGGGGTCTTCAAACACCTTCCAGCTGGTGTTTTATCAGAGGGGAACATGCATGCGTGTACTTAAGAGAGAGGATTACTGTCATCATGTGACCACATCTGAAAGGGACAAAAGAAGGTTTAAAAATGTTGAATGTCTTCTTGCTTCAGATGTCATTCCTGGAAAATGCTCATGTTGATATCTAAATCTTCAGTTTCTGTTGGGTAGTGAGATGTGATGTACACAAAAGACCCTTTGATTTCTTAGTGGAGAAGCTGAGTTGATGCTGTATGGGCTAATGTTGGAAAGGACTGATAATGTCATCATGCGTGTATATAGAATTGCTGTCTTTATAAATTATCCGACCAAAACAGCAGAAAAATTTGGGGTCCTATCAAGCTTCATACTAAGCAAAAAATGAAACACTGCTAACTTGCTTTGTTCTTTGCAGTCAGTGGTTTTAGAGTCATATTTTAAGACCTCAGGGCTGACCCAAGTTGGTGATTTTTTTTTTCTTTCTTTTTTCCTTAATCAGAAAAAGCCACTGTCCTCAATAATAAAAGAAGTCTGCGATGGGTAAGTTCTGCCATGTAGTACTTACTAGATATTATACTTTTTGAATTATTAAACCAACCAGAAGATAATATTTCAGAAGAAAATCTATATATCCTGTATGACCAGTCATAGTAGTAGCTGGTAAGCTGGCCCAGTTGATGGAACTGCTCCCATGAAGCTGAAATGTTAGTCACAAACCCTGCAAGGTGAACTGTAATTGGCTAAGAGAAGTATCTTACTTTAGTTTAAATATGTTAATATGTGAGGGGAAAAAAATGCTGTTTTAAGCAAGTGCTACCACACAGGAGAAACTAGTTTATATTCATCAGATTGCTGCTGAGTTCAAAAGGTGAGATTCTGTGCGTAATGCAATATATCAACTTAATGCTGTATGCATTGGGTATGGTGTAAGCTAGCACAAAATTCTGATACTGTAAATTTTTTTTTGTCAGTTTTAGTGATTAAGTGATCTTGCTTACTGCAAGCAAAAAATACGTTTGCTGTTTTTTATAGATCTGGAATGAATATCAAATCATTATCAGCTTATTTTTGGAGCACTGAAGTGTCACTGTGGCGACAAAATAGTTTCTTTCTCCTCCCCTCTTCTTTCTATCTTTGCTGTGGAGGGAATATATCTGTTATATAATTTCTTTCTTGACCATGGTCAGGTTAAGGACTTTGTTTCAGATGTGCAAAGGGAAAATCTCATTTATAAGGATGTATTTGTACCAAAGTTTTACCATTGTAAGCATGCTTTTATCTTAAAATTTAAAACTCATCATTGAACGCTATGGAAAAGTATGAGAAATACATGGGAATGAGAGGCACGTGTTTGATCATAATAAAGTTATGTATTTTTAGAGTTTTTAAGATTTAATTTTGTGATTAATTTTTTTTCCTGTTTCTAAGGTGGTCTCTTGCCAATCACGATCAATTTGCACTGCAGCATGCTGATAGTTCTAATTTCTACATCACAGAGAAGGTAGGTAAATCATTCCACACAGTTCTTGCATAGCCTCTCAAAGTGTTTGCCAGTTCATTTATACATTATTTTCTGTACTGTGATTCCAGTGAGAGGGCAGGTACTGGGAGAGCTGGTTTAATGAATCTCCTCTGATTTTTTCTGCTTGGAAAGGCAAATAAAGATTTGAATGTGCCATGGCCTTCACATCTGAGTTTGAGACTTCAGCACTGAGCCCTTCAGCTCTGGAATTTGTGCATCTTTAGTATTCCACTGACAAGTGGTGTACAGGAAATTGAAATATGTAAAACATGAAGGGCTCTTTGAAGTCTGAGGGGACCGTCAGCACATGTCACTTCCCTCTTTGTCTGATCAGGTAGAGATAAGTTTCAGTCACTGTGTAA